>NW_028301558.1:3472500-3670000 GCF_042242905.1 Orbicella faveolata | reverse complement strand
CAATGTACATTGGAGTAGGACCAGGGTTTTTCTCTATATCTGAACTCAGTTGAAATTTACAATAGTTTGATAAGTGTGTCTGACTCTTATAAAGACACATGGGTCTATTACAAGAAAACATTGATAAATACCGACTTGCTCTTTACTTCAATTTAATTATCCTTTGATATGCCCTCACAGAACAATTTAACAAATACTTCTTCTCATGTTGTGCAACTTTATTTAATCTTACCCTCTTCGTATGAAGCTTACAAACATTCTTTGTAACTCTTCTAACCTTCACATAACGACGTAGCCAACAAATTCCTTCAGTCTCCTCCCGTTTCTTCTGAGACGTTTCAGAGTAGCTTCTGGTATTCTGCTGGGTTCTCGATCACGTCTAAATACACGGTTGTGTTTATATGTAAACATAATATGATATAGCTGGTTTCGCTTGATATTTCTCGATAGAAGGTTCACTCGTAAAGGATCGCTCGTAAATTGATCTCTCGTAAAGTTCGCGGACCGACCCGTTCCCAAAATGCTCCACAAGTTTTAGTGCGGGTCTACCGCGAACGGTGTGTGACTTTGTATGTACACTGAGCGTAACAGCCATCGAATTTCTTTCGCTTTCATCTAGCGAGGAATTTTCCACGAAGGCGGCCGTTGCTTTAAACCATGCTCTCTAGGGTTCATTCTACGCATGCGCGTACACTTCACGCATGCGCTGTAGTTGAACTGCGTTTTGTGACTGAACGCAAAAAAAAAAATAAAAATAAAAATAAAAATGGAGCCGAATTTATACCTCGGGCGTTTCCTTCGGAAAGCCCGAGTAATTACACTTAATTTTGTCATCAGTGCCCAAAACGGTTGGTTTAAGAGGATCATCCTTTGTAAGGTGAGGGGGATCTATACTGTCTGTTAAAACAACCAGCCCACCTCCCTCGGACTATTTCACCTACCATGTGCTATTTGCTCCGTGTACTTACCCATGTATTCGGTTTTATCCTGTACCTCCGCTGACTCGAAGTGTTTTATACCTCGCAGGCGTTGCTGTTTGCAGCATGGGTGTGTATCATAAAGTACTTTGACATGGCCATTTTTAAAATCCAGCCCCCAGCAGAAGATTCTAAAGCCGATTTCTTCAAGGGACTCACAATCGTTTCCTGGGTGATGGTCATCCTCTTGGCCTTGACGTTTGTGCTAAGTTTTGACAAGCTTTGCAGTCGATCATCTCCCTGGACTCTGACGGTATGCCCTGAACAGTCTGTGATAGAGCGGTTTTCAATTGAGTGTCGAAAGTAATCAAGTATTTACTTTGGGTTTGGTTTTACTACGATTTAAGATTGGCCGAGTAGTCTGGTTGGTACGTAATTGGTATGGTTTTGGCCGTTATGACACTCAATTGAAAACTGCTCTATTTTGTCACAGTTAAAACTGGTTGAACCAGCTGAAAAATGCTTCAACTTTGAACCGTCAACCAAGGCATCTCAGATAATCAAAAATCTTTCGATTGATTTAAAGCCTGGAAAAATCTTTCGATAAAACGGAGAAGAATAATTCGAAAAATTGAAGTCTGAAAATATTCCAACCGTACAATTTTCTTTCTATTTAATATCGATCGGTCTTTTGCGTTGTTTGCAGACACTGCTTATCCAATTCTTCTTGTCCGTTTTATTGAGCGTTTGCTGTGCAATCATGACACCACATGCTACAGCTATCGACTATGGAAAGGCGTACAAGGATGTGTACAAGACATACAAGCCCAACGTGTTAGCCCTTCGGATTGGGCTGGTAAGCAGAATTCAATTGTACTGTTATAATGGCCTGTCCAGTTGCAAATTGTAACTTTGCCTCTTCAGCATTGGTTAAGAAGCCACGGGATGGCCTCTCCTATATTGTCTTTCAAAAAAAATCAGGTTTATTTATATAACGTAAAGAGTCTTATCTATTTATTTATTTATTTATTTATTTATTCATTTATTTTACATATTTATTTATTGAACGTAATTTATTTATTTAACGTAAATAGCCGACTACGTATTCTTTCCATTTTTCAGCAGGAAATTCCTCAAAGACAGTTCACCTAACTGGGTTGCTATTCTTCTATCCAAGTACTCTTTTTGGACAAAAATGCATGGAAATTAATCAAAGCCTTCGTCCCAGCTAATTCCCTTACCCTGTACCACCTGTCGGAACAATCACTCTTTTTTTTGATTAAGAGAAATACTTACTTGATGACAGCTATTCAGAGTTTTAAAAACGTCCGTTCATTCTTGGTGTTTTGACAGGGGTTCGGTTACATTTCCTGGGTAATTTTCATTGTGGACATCTACCTTCTTTACAAGTTGTACAGACAGCAAAGGGTAGAGGAGGTTTGTCATCCACAGCAAGCAGGCCAGCCAGGTGTCGTCCAACAGCCCGCTGTGGTTTTTGTCCCACAAGGCGCGACACAGCAAGTCTACCAACCGCCTACACATCCGGGACAGCAGCCAGTTCAATATCCGGGACAACAGCCTCTCCTGATGGGGATGCCTCCGCCAGCTTACAGTCAACAGGTTCCACAAGGAGAGACTCAGAAATAAAATATAACATTGCCTGCTGCCGAATTATGAGAAATCCGCCATATGCGGTGAGATCTAGTTATATTATAACTTAAAAGCATCCGGTGTATAGAAACAATGCCGTAAAAGAGAACTTAATTTTCAGCTTTTAGCATTTTTACAACCCGTATCATACAGGTCAGCAACAGGTAGTCACTTTAAAGCACAATGGCTGTTATACCATAACAAATATTGTCATTACATATTGTCATTACATATACATGCCAATGCTGCACAAATGTTGGTCAATGTTGGAACATTTGACGTTTGTAAGCAGAACAGCTCAGCTGCTTTACAAATCGGAACAATACGTGAAGAGAAGTTTTGGTAAATATAATGTATTGCATCAGTGTGATTAGTTATATGAAGTTCTTTTGCATTCAGATCCGCAAGTGGTTAGTATACAGAGTTTTGCTTTAATTAAACAAAAAGAAAGCAGGCTACAAACACTGATTAGCATCCGATGGAACCTGTAGAAAGAAACTTGAGATGCGGCTCTATTGGGCTAAGGAGACGTCTCGTCTCTGATAGCACAGTTTAACTTTGAATGAACGTTTAATATTCTTAGCGTAGCTTTTGTAGAAATCATCAATTTTATCAGGGACGGAGACCGTAAGCGCGCGCCATTTCTAGTACTGGGGCTGTCCCAATGATATGGGACAATTTTTCTATTTTTAGAACAAATTGCGCCGTCCCGTGCGGCACACGCGCGTACATGCTGCGAGGATTTTTGCGGATGTAGCGCAGGGAAATGGCGTCCGAAATTCCCGAAATGTTTGATGCTTTTGGCCCACAAATCAATACTTTCATGTCTGTTGGAATTTTGCTTCAGTGTTTTCGTCGTAAGCTGCTCCAGTTTGGATGAAGTAAACAGTGTCAAATTTAGTTATGTGCCGCTTTACATCACTGACCAAGTTGTGTTCCGCAGCTTCTTTTACAAGGGCTTCACAGTAATCCACTCTAAGTTTCACATATGTTGAAGATTAACAGCTTTTCCAAAACACAGCAAAACACTAGTTGGATATATTTGGATATAGCCGCGTTTCAGGACTCCAAAGTTTCCCTCCTCTTGCCACACGCTTGCTAGTCTATGTCGACCGAACAGTAAAAAAAATATAATTGCAAGTTTGAGTTTCGCCTGAATTGTAAGCAACGCTTGATGTTTTACAAGGCCCAATAAGCGACGATAAAGTTTATGTCTGTAGATGCTGCTCAGTTTTGTTTGTGTAAAAATCCAATAAATTGACTGTTGTCGATGAATAAGAGTGCCCGCCGATGCGTGTTTATTTTGTACAGTCAGTAAAACATAACAAATTGGACTTCCCGACTTTCGAGTGAAAACGTACATCGAACTCATGTATCTCTAGTTTTTAAATATGTTTAAAGGTTGATAAATGTTTGAGAACATATTAAAAGCTTAGCTGAAAATATGTGAATACAGCAGAAATAATCAGCTTTCTTTAATCAACTCGAATAGTTACGGTACTGGAATAAAGATTTCGATTTGGTTGGTTGAGTTATCAAAACTCCTTGTCTATTTATTTTATTTTCGCAGCAAAAAAATTTCACTATGTTAAAGAAACACTCATGATGTCAGTAGCCTTTTGGCGTTGTTGAAACTTGTTGCAGCATCTCGGTACAAAAGACAGCAAAAGAAATCTTTGTCAAGATTTGTTGACAATTGAAAACACCGACTCGGACTTGAGAGTGCACGAGCTGCACTATGCAAATGAGCTACTTGTACGCGTCAGACTTTCCTTTCAAAAACTTTTGCAAACTCGCCAAACAAACAGAAACAATAAGAAACTATCAAAACAGGGTTTGGTTATGATTAAGCATTGTTTGGGAAACTCACAAATTAACTCGATACCAAAGTAAAGAGTTTTCTTACATAACTTTTCTTCATAGAACAAGCGCAAAAGCTTACGCGTACAACTAGCGCGAGCATTCATTCACAGCGCGAAATCGAAGTCATGTTTTCGACCTTGAAAAACTCACCTTTTCCATTAGCTCAGAGCATAAAACTACATATAAGAGCCCTGGTTCCTATTCCTTGCCTTATTTCCTGCCATCGCTGTGAAAAATCTGCAAGAGAATCTCGCAACTCACACCATTTTTTCACGGAACGTGACAACATCCACGCGAGAGCCCCCGACATGTGCGTGGATCCGCGCGGATATTGTCGTCAGGATGGCGCAATTTGTTCTAAAAATAGAAAAATTGTCCCATATCATAGGTGCGCGCGGATCCCAAGACTTACGGTCTCCGTCCCCGACTATATGGGTCCTGATTTTATCTAATTTAATTTGTCGGATTTTTGCAAGTAGTTTTGTTGTAGTTTTATTTTACGCAGAAAATTTAGATTAAACCTCTGAAGGAGACGAATCTGGTCGTAGCCCGATTTAAGCTTTAATTTTTTGACCCCTAAAAGAGACCATTTTAAACAGGACAGATAATCGGGCATCGAATACGCTCATCAGTACAGAACTTTTAAAGGTTGCTTGTATAATTGATCTAAAACACCAGCATAACATGACAGTTAGTTCTGAAATCCTCCGAGCGATCAGAGAAGTTAAAATTATGCCAATTAAGAAAGGAAAGGAGATGGGAATGAGACTGCACTTCTCGCCGCTACATCGTTCTTCGTTCGTGTGTTCGTGTCGCAAGCTAAGGAAAAGTCTAGTTTCTTTAATTATTCTTTTTTAATAGCTCCCTTAGTTGAAAAAGACCAGTGTCCTTTTGCATATTAAAATTAATTGCTTATCTGGGCTTAGTTACTGTACGTGATTAATCACACCATCAAACTAAGTTTCCTATGAGAGTTATTTTATAGCAAGTGTTATTTCAATATGGTCAAGCTGTCCATTAATCCTGATATGGAATAGCATCCTTCTAGACTTCAAATTGACAAAGTTATTTTGCTGTCAAACTTTTGTGCCCCCGCAGGGTTTTGGCCCAGAGGCCAAAATCCGAGGAGGCACCCTAGGATTCCCCGCGTGTATACATACAAGGAATTTCAAAAAAGTAAGAAATTAAATATGTTGGTAGTATGTAAGAAATGTGTTGGTAGTACAGTGGCACCTCGATTTAACGAACCTCTATTTAACTGACGAAGTCCTCGGTATAACGAACTATATTCTATGTCCGGGCCAAAGTTACAGTAAAATGTATGGAATAGAACCTCGATATAACGAACCTCGATATAACGAATTCTTCGATATAACGAGCATAATCCGGAAGCCCAAACGTAAAATCTACCTCGATATAACGAATTACAGTCAACATGCGGCAGAAGATAAACGCTGAAGAGATCAACAGTCAACAAATCCTTGTAATCCTTATGGTAAAGACACAGCAACCTTTCAGTCAACGGCTTATTATATGTCACAGACATTGGCACTATTATGATAGTATTTCGACATCAATTAACTTCTGCTGTATCTTCTTTGAAATCCAGAAACGTTGGCTATTGCAACATAACAACACTAAAGCCCGTTTCCTTGTTTACAAAGACAATTTTCTGTATAACCTTTGTATTGCAACATTTTTAAATCGCTACTCTGAAAGTGTCGTTCTTTTGAAAACAAAAGCTGCGCGTCTCCTCAAAAGTGAAAATAATTGATACTGAGAGCCACCATGCTTAATGAATTGCATCTCAAAACGCTGCACTTCTGGGTGGCGAAAATTGCATTGAATTGCGTGACAGAAGTCACCTGTGTTACAAATCAATCATTAATTATGACCTCGATATAACGAACATTTAAATTTGGTCGTTTCCCCTCAAATTCGTTATATCGAGGTTTTCGATATAAAGAACCCTCGATTTAACGAACAAATCTGGCCGGTCCTCACCGACTTCGTTAAATCGAGGTTCCACTGTAATTAGAACTATTCGCCATTGCTGTTATATTCAAACAAGCTTTGTTTACCAGTGTTTTTCCTGCATTTAGTCAGTCATGTTTCAAATGATATCGAAGTGTATAAACGAAGCGATGGCTGAAGCCGATTTCAGCATTAACAGTGGAGAAGCTAGCCTCCACTGAGAAACACCACCGAAAAATGCGAGTTATTCCTCTATTTCAAGCTTTTGCATCTCATTGCTCTCTGCCGAATACTTAGCGCATGTAAAAATTGAATGTAGATATCACGTTGGATAACTGTGTAAACATTCAAAACACTCGTGTTCCTGTTTTTCTGAGAAAGCGGTTCAGAGTTTAAGCATCTTTTGGGGTATCGGATTACTCTAGGCATCCTTGGCATTCATCAAAACGAAGGTGTATTTTAAAACAAACACCCAGCATCGAAATCAAAAGCGGCTAGCTGCTATCATTCATATTGTCTTCGAAAGGAACACAATTCAACTCTTGGTAAGTGTTAGTTTGCTATTTGCTTTTGGAGTGTCTCTGAGTAAAGAGGCAATTCTAACCAAGGAACATAGTCTAGCTCTTTCACATGGCGATATCTGCGTGCAAGACAGTTGGCCATCAAAGCAGCTCGATCCATCAAATTTAGCAATCGAGGGCAGGTCAGCAGTGAAAAAAGGAGCAAGCAGAGGCTAAGGGGAAAGAAAAACGATTCCAATTGCCTAGTGAGCCGTCTCTTATGAAGGGAACGTAGCATGTAACACGTGCATCGACTAAACAAAAGATCAAGGGCAGATGCTTTTCTCGTGTTTATGTTTGTGTTGCTGTGAATCACAGCGAAGAAAGCATACAAGAGAAACAAGTGTGTTCTAACTTATTTTAGCTAAAGAATTTTAAAAGTTCTAAACTCAGTACTCCCATATTTTCCCTCATTAGTTGTATTTGCCTACAATGGCATCACAGCGAATTAGTTCTTACAATTCATGCGACTATTTTCAAACTGACTCATCGAATAAAACTTTGCAAAACTAATGGAACGAAATTACCGGCTGGATAACCCTGGGGAATGTGTTTTCATATTTTAAAATCATATTGTCTTCGCTAAAGTTTGATATGAAAGAACTGCATGTCATGAGAATCGGTGAGGGAAGTATGTGTGTTGCTTGTGATGCAGCCGGCTAAAATGCAGGACTGAATTGAATTTCGATCCAAGTGAACATGGAATAAGCTGGTTCGTTGAAAACATATTTGCGTCAGATTGAATACTGTGAAACGGGCAATTGTCTTTTTGCTTTTCCCGGAAGACTGTAGATCATAGAGTTTGGGACAGTTTGCGTGCTGCAGAGTCATATTTCTTGAGTATTGGCTAGAAATTCCCGCTTAGAAGCAATCAGTTGTAATTGACTGTTGCTTTAAAAATTATCCCAGAAAACGAATTGAGGCATAATTCTCTTAATCATAAACATTTCAGCTCCTCGGTAAATGTCAGCTTTCTTGCTAAACACAAATTTAAGTGAGACTGTTTGAGGTCAACTGCTCACAACTGCTATCGTTTGACGGAAACCTTGAATTTTGCAATGTGGCTTACATCTTTCACTGATTTTCGCTTGCTACGAAATCTGCGGTCAGTGCACTGAGTATAGATTTTAAATTATTGCTAGCTCTGTTAATTTGTGTCAATTTTATTCAAGGACAAATGAAAAGAAAGGAGTATAGCTGAATAACATCAGCTTTGTTATCATTGCGAGTTCACTGATGCAAACACATTTTCTTTTAGAAAAACTTAGCAAATCTTTTCATGTGGTCACTGAGTTTGTCACCTGCCTTCCTTCAACTAATCTTTTAAATGCCTTCTGTAAGTCACAAAGATATATGCATTATCCAGTTCAATGACTGGATATCAGATCTTACAAATTCTTATGGCCTCTCTGGTTGAGGTGACTCAGAATTTTTAGTCGTGGAAATTCGAAACGACTGTTGTTATGGGGCAAAATATGCAAATGCATCACACACTCAGATGTAAACTTTTGGCCGATAACATGGAAAGCCTGGAACCTCCAAACGGTTGAGAGCGGTCATTTTGGGTTCTGTGTTTCGCTTTAGTAAATATGTAGTATTTTGTCTAGGGCTTTTGCTCACACGTAGATTAAAGCTGAGAGAGGTATTTATGACTGTGATCATGTATCGGTCACAATAGCGCGGCCGGCGAGGTCAAAGAATTGTTACAAGTCAAAGTCAGGAAGTGACTTTACCAGACGTGGCTCATGGCTTTTGCTAGAGAATTTGTTGGTTTTTCACTCGCTTTCTCTCCTTCTAGAGTCCAAGGTAAGCCTAAAGTAGCCTGTTTCTGTATTGTATTTTTTAATTACACATTGAAATTCTGGTGCTGTTCGTATCTTAAATTCAAAACCCATGATTTAATTATTTTGTTAAAATAAATAAGCTTACTTCAAGCAAAAAACTCAAATTGATTAAACTTTTAATTTCGTTGTTCTTCACACTACAATTCTTCTGTATTCTGTGCAGTTCGACCAGAGTAAGCATTTCTTCATGAATGGTATACAAGTAAGCATCCACGATCGAGTAAATATGCTCTAAAATTTGAGTGATGGATAGAAGAGCATCCAAGAGACCGTGTGGATCTACTTTTTGCAAGAAAGATTTACAGTCCAATCATGGCAAACACAAGCCATGTCAAACAGTCATAGTGACTGGTGATGTACGTATAATCTTATTTTTCTTCTAGAAACGAGATATGTAAACAACTGGAGTCAAAACTAGGCAGGTACAAAAGTCGGACCGGATCAACTCAAACCGCCAGTCCGGGTCGGATCAACTCGGATAGACTCGGATCGTCTCGGATCATGAAGAAAAACATAAAATTAAATGAAATTGAAACTTTTACCCATTTGAAGGTTAAAATTCCGGTCAAAAATGGGCCAAATTTAGAAAGACTCGCGTTGTTTCTCCGTGTCGTGCTGTGTAGTCAAGCCGCCATTTTGTGTTCTAAGCGCCAGTTCCTCTGGGACTCGTCTCGTGTTCCTCCATCCATCCATCCATCCGTCGATCTCCACGATCATGGACCCAGATTGAGGTAAATCTTTCTCAATGAATTTGTATCTGTCCACCAAATTGATAGTTTCAGTCATAGCCCATTTCTGTTGCGCTGCGTGATTTTGCAGAAATTCGCTTTACTTCCGTTTGGCTCCTAATTTGGAGAACAGGAAGTTGACAGATTTAGCTAATCATTAAGCAAAACGTGGCCTGCTTGACGACTGAGGGGATTTCAGTCCAAAATGGTTGACGTTTTATACGAACGAGCTTCAAAGATCCTGAAGATAGTTTTGAGGAGGACGACAATCCGAAAGGTATTTCAAGTAATTAAGAAAGTAATTTTATAGTTAGCGCGAAAAATTGAGCTGAACGAACTCACGTGAGCTTCGCAATATCTTCATCTACATATCCTGAAAACAGAACAGAAAACGAGTCAATCTAGAATTAACTACGATTTTTTTTGTCCGTGTAAACAGAAGGATTGCGTTTCACTCGTCATGGCAATCGCCAGTAGCGTCCATGTCCGCGTCCTAATATCGCAATAAAACGAAGCCTTTATCCAAAGTTACAGAGCTCTACACTCCCAAAAACGACTCACTACACATTATTCAATAACTAGCGAGATTCTAAACATAAAAACGGTGATCCGAAGAGTATTTAGTTGCATTTGAACAACAGGTTTATGTTAAAGTTAGCGTGATAACTATTTAGTTTCTGCTGACTTAATACATGACTTTAGATGTAGATGTAGAAATTTTGTTCTTCCATTTCTTAAGTGTCCTTTACCCATAAACGCCTCCACCCTCGTCAAGCGACGCACCCTCCCAATTTGGTTTTCCACAAAGCGTCTATTATAACCTCTAGCAGTCAAAAAATCACTCAAGTCCCTCACCCTCTTTTCAAAAAACTCCGACTTCGAACAGATTCTTCTCAAACTCAACGCCTGAGCATATGGTATGCTCATCTTACAGCCTCTAGGATGACACGAGCTGTGATGTAGGTATTGGTGACTATCTGTTGGTTTCACAAACACGTCTGTCTCTAATTTACCCGACTTGTTCACCACCCTAACATCCAAAAACACAATCTCCTCTCTGGACCACTTCTATGTAAATTTGATAGTCATATGCGCATTATTCAAATAGTCCAAATAAGCCAAAAACTCCTTTAGCTCCTTTAACTCCTTCGTAAATTCTCATACAGGAAGGAGATATTCCATTAATTATAGCCTTAATTGTAACTCGAGCAACGTAGTCTACTTGCTAACTTGCAGGAAATGTACACTACACTATGCTGGACTTACTGTAACGAAGTTTCGCTCAAGGTTCAATAATCATAAGGCCAGAATGAGACGACATGGGGGATTGAATGGAACAGAGCAAGAGAAGGATGACTTCCTGTATAAGCCCTTTTTGTGTAGACGGACAAGATGGCTTAAGGGATGTCAGGATTCAATTGATAGATCAACGTCGCATTTTACATGCACCAAATCTAATTGCTGAATTAAGTGCATGTAAAATGCGACGTTTAAATCAATTAAATGCGACATATTTCAATTAAATGCGAGTTCAGTCGAATATTCGACTGATGCAGTCGAATATACCACTGGAGTTCGACAGTTGATTTAAACGCCGCATTTTACATGTGCCAAATCTAATTCATAAATTATGTTAAATTATATTTTACCCATAACTCCACAGTTTTGTGCTGCATGACTCAGTATGTGTGGTTCCCGGGGTGTGGTTCTTGCTTCGCTCCGATCGTGTAATGTAATTATGCAAAACCTTAAGTTTCGGCCTTCAAACAAAAACCGCTCTGTGCTACATGACATGCGGAGTAGGAAAGCAATATGGTGACTGTTGAGTATAACAGTGTGTGCGGTGGTTCTTACTTCTCTTCAGCAAAGTTATGTAGAAGATGGAGAACGAAGTCTATGAACTTGAATTTGATCAGGAGAGTGAAACGAAAATCAGAGTTTAAGAGGTAATACACTGCCATCTGTATTACAAATCGCCCCATTCTGTTTGCTCGAATGGTGTCTGAAAGGGATGAATGATCTTAACGCAAAATGTGTTCCTTATCATTGTCAGCAGCATTGGTGGGAAACTTGAAGTGGAGTCAGCTGGGAATGAACACGTCGCTCGCGCTCAGCAATTTTATTCGGCAAAAAAAAAAAAAAAATGCGACGTTTAAGGTAATTCCTCTGAAATAAAAGTGACAATAGATTTTTGTTCAAACTTTGTCCACTGAATATTTGTCATATGATAACTTCAATTTTGAAATAAAAAAAGGGGGGTGCCCATGCTCATTAAGGAGCAGTGAGGCATTGAAAATGCCCCATTTTGGCATTATTTAATGCTTATTATAAGAACGCATTCCTAGTAATTGTAAAATCTTTGTGAACCCAGACTCATAAGAACACGCATTAAACTACAGTCAATACAAATAAACATTTTAAGTTTGATTCAGGGTAAAGGTAAATCCTTGATTAAAAATTTGAACCAAATTTCTTGACGTGGTTACCGACTGTAAAATAGAAAAGACCACAGTGTATCTGCTATTTTTCTTATTTATTCAATTTTCAGCAATAGAAATTAGATCAGTCTTTTCTCACGCAAAGCTTATGATTAGTAGATTACAATGACTAGAAAAAAAAATTGGGGTGCCCGTGCTCGTTGGTGAGCTAGAGCCATTTTTCAGCTGACAGAGCTCAATATCAAGGCAAATCCGTCATGTTTTCAATATGCGCGTGCACAAGCGCGCGCTAATGACGCCATAAATCATGCGCAGTAAGGATGCGCAATACAAATGTGAGGAATGACCTTAAATCAAATCAGCCGAACTTATTAATTCGAATCGACTAAAATTAGTATTTGATTCGGCGCACGTAAAATGCGACGTTTAAACTGGACCTAGGAAACATTCCCGAATCCATCAACAAACGTCTTTCGGAAATTTCATCTGACAAGATTGCTTCGACAAGGCCAAAGGTACGTACCAAGACGCACTTAATAAAAGTGGCTACAAATACAACCTGTCATTCAAAACGCCAACCTCAGATGCGTCACGACAGAGCAAGAACCGGCAAAGAAACATCCTGTGGTTCAATCCGCCATACAGCCAAAATGTAGAAACGAAAGTCGGTAAATGCTTCCTCCAATTAATTGATCAACATTTCCCTAAAACCAACCCGCTGTACAAAATCTTCAACTGCCGAGGAACACTCTAAAGCTGAGCTACAGCTGTATGAGCAACGTAAAACCATTATCTCCAGCGACAACGAAGCCCAGATTAACAAACCATCAAACCAATCAGAAGAAATTGATAACAACTGTAATTGCCGAAACAAGAATACCTGCCCACTTGAGGGAAATTGTAATATCCGGAACATTATCTATCAAGCAGAGGTCGCGACCCCACAGACAAAAGAAACATACATCGGACTGTGTGACACGACGTTCAAGGAACGTTACAGAAACCACACATGTTCTTTCAGGAACGAACGCTACAAAAATGTAACCGAACTTAGCAAGTACATATGGGGTCTAAAGGAACGGAAAATCAATTATCAAATTAATTGGAGAAAAGTAAAGCAAGCTAGGTCGTATTCAAATCCCGGGGTGGGGGGGTACTTTGGGAATTTCTAGGTGGGGATGTGCCGCTGGGACCCTGGAACCCTTAGCCTATACCAGAGCTAGTTCAGCTGAATTTTGCTAACCTACACCAGAGTTAACTCCCCAAATCCCTCCATCTATCGACACTGCTGAGGCTGATTTGCGTAAATTTAAACTTGCTGATTTGATTTTTTTATATTTTTGAGTGGCAACTCCTGGTTTCCTTAGTCTAGATAAAATCTTCAACCAACCAGTCAGTTTTGTGAAAAATGATACCCTATTCTAGACCCAAACGCTCTGATTTATATACCCTAACCTAGAGTAAACTGCTTGAAAACCATACCCTTCACAGCGGCACATACCTATATAGCCCATATATGGCAGTGCCCCCCCCCCCCCCCCCGATTCAAATGTCAACAAAAACTGTAATCTTTGCCTATGGGAGAAATATTTTGTAATTTGTAAACCGGAAATGTCGACACTTAACCATAGAAACGAAATGACATCGACCTGCAGACATTCTAAGAAATTCTTGTTAAGTACCGCGCTTACCTAAATAGATTCTCCCGACCGTTTAGCATTTTTACCGTCCAATCACGTCACCCTAGCAAGCATTGTTCCCCATTTCCAAATTTATATATCTTGACATGTAACCGTTATTGTTGTCAGTTGCCTGATGACTGCTTCATTAGAAGCGTGAAACTCAGAGTAGCGATTAAATGTTTTTGAACTAGTCCGACTCCAGAAACTTATCTTTATTCACAGCTCTGGTTTTACCATCGAGCACTTTTATAGCAGATGAAGTCTTCACTTCTTCCATTAGTAGTTCTGCCGTTTAAACGCTAACCGGGCGTGTGTCCACTAATTTTAGAAAGTCGATGATGGCATGAGCTTGTGAATAAGTATTTTAGGATCTCGTGATATTTTTATTTTCATCAAAGTTTTAGTCGACGATCGTGGAATGTGTGAAGATTTGTAAATACGTTTTCTGAGGAGATTTTAAAAAAGTTCTTGTTATTACTTTTTCTATTATTGTTATTATTATTATCATTATCATTATCGTTATCGTTATCATTATTAATATTATTATCATTATCATTATTATTATCATTATCATTATTATTATTATTATTATTATTATTATTATTATTATTATTAGAAAAAGAACGGGCAAGGGTGTAACAACAGGGCATGCGCGGTGATGGCATTTAGCATAAATGTTTCTGTTGTTCTGTTCCATAAAATTGAGTCAAAGCTCTTCAATTAGTGGCGGCCGGCATGGCCAAAAGAAGAGACCTGTGTAGTGTCCGTCCAATTATTAACTGTCTAGTTAAGTTTGCTACATGCATTCAGCATTCTCAAGTCACGAACACGTTTCGCCCGCGTAGCTGACGGGATTTGCGTGAGAGTAGTGGGTTTTGCATGCCGACAAAGTAGAACAAAAGCATACACGTGCGAAACAGTCCCACCAGACACGAAGCCTAGATCCTTTCATATTGATTTACATTGGAAGGTCCGATCCAGGAAGATGCACTTCCGAAACGCTTTGATTGATTGATTGATTCCTGGTGCGTTGTAGCCTATTTAGTTTGGTTAGTTACAAGATATGTAATCTGAATATGTTCGTAAAAGTTCACAGTTTCTTTAATCTCAGATGGAAGGTGACAGTCCAGCTCGACTTCCGGTTGCCCAAACAACTCAAGCTCAGGCTCCTCCTGGTCAGCCAGTGATATATCAACAACAAGTCCTTCCCGGCCAACCAATCATGTACCAGATGCAGACCGGCCAACAACAACCGGTTTCTGTTCAGGTTCCTGCCGGTCAGCCAGCCACTACAACAGCTGGGCAGCCTATTCAGTATTATTATGTCCCTGTGACGCAACCAATGCAACCGGGTCAACAGGGACAGCCAGTACAACCGGTACAGCCGGTACAGCCGGGCCAACCATTGCAACCGGGACAACCAGTTTACGTTCAACAAGTACAACCTCAACGTCAGGCTGGACAGGGTCTGGATCTCGCTATTGACACGGATTTTCTCAAAAGCCCTATGTGCTTCATTAAAATAGCAGAATTTGTAAGTATCGCATTTCCCTCTACTTTCGAGTGGAGAAAATAAGAAGACAAGCACGGAAAGTCCTAACTTCAAGGACTAACTAAGGACTCCTCACATAATCCAACTTAACTTGAGAACTTTGGAGGCGAGAAGATGGTTAACTGTTAGAAAACTGGTTTGACTTTGATGATTCACGGTTATTTTTGTGTCTTGTGTTTTAAAAGCCAGCAGCCCCTTTTTTGTGTGCCGTTTCGAATTTATTATAAAAACAACTTTCTCCGTAGCTCAAATCATGTTTAAGAGGCTGTCCGCCTAAGAATCGACCACTTAATTCGGATCAAAATTTCGATTTCCTTCAGAATTTCTCCACGAAACAAGGTTTATATAAGGTAAAATAAAATACATTTCTTTGGTTTTTATTCTTGATAACAGTCGAAATTTTGAGGAGAATGTGATCGATACCCGACACCCTCAACTTGGGCCTTTCACGAAGCCGAAATTAGCCCTCATTGAGATGCTTGCTGCCGAGCGTATATTTAGCGTACGAAGATAAGAATTACACTACCATTAGATACATCATTGCACTTAACACAAATGGTGAAATCAAACCTGAGTATGGAAAATTACTAACGTTGTAATCACTTAAACAGGACAATGTCAACGCCATTTTCAAGAAGCGGGCCAAGTGGCGTAGCGGAAAGCGAAATTTCTCATAATTCTGACTTATTCGGAGAACCTGTTGTATTTTTCTGAAAAGTATTAAGATAGACCCTTGGAACCATGGAATAAAATTTATTGGCACTGGAGTATATGAAAGGATAGCTACGGAGTAAATTGTCTTAAATTCAGCAACTGGTCATCTACGCAAATAGCACGACCACTACGCTAAGTGCATAAATTTCAAATTTTTCGTCTTATTCAGAAACGAAGATGACCTGATATCACAGCTAGGGAAGAAAATTCAAAATGTCACCTTTAAATTTCCACCGCTTTACGTTCATGGCATCATGACATGATTTCCACATTTTCGGCTATCAGTTCATTGTTACGACCAGCACTGGAAGCTGTGTTCGATTCCTCAATCTTGTGTGACTGTCATCTCAAAATATTCAATGTTTCTAATTAGTTCCGTGAAATGAGTGTAGGTAATCGAATCACCAATTTCTCCGGTTGACGAATGCACCAGAAGCGTCAAAAGTAAAAAGAAAATCGAGTAATTACGTTTGAAATACCAGTCGCCATGTTTCTTCGTTTCAAGAACTGCCGCTGACCGTATCAACAAACTTCGTAACTGAGCAAATCAATGGATAATCGATAAACAAAGTGCTTGCGAAGCAGTTATGCTAGCAAGATTATGTCAGTGGAGAAAACTTGCTCTTTTTCTGTGATCTTAAACGAACATTGCGGGCCAAATAGAGGCGAAGGAAATACAATTTTTCTCCGCGAATGTGTGGGGGAAATTAGTAATCACCTTCGCAGATGTCACTTGTCACGCAAGAATGTCACTGAGATCGACCTAATTCTCGCTCGGGTTGGCCTATTTGACCTCAGTGCGAGCAAGGTTAAAGAGATGACTGTGTGTCCAAAACACAGAAACAACCTTGGCAGGTATTGGCAGTTCCCCAGAACCTGTCAATACCCAGAACACGCTGGGAAGTTTAAAAAAATTGAAGAAGGAATTGTAATCAACTTGAAGACCTCAAAGGGGATTTACACTTTGTTTGGCGAAAAGGCACAAGTAGGGTCCCGTAAGTGTAAAATATACTACTTTTTAAATAAATAATTATTAAGACTTGAAAGCGTACCACTGTAGAAATTTGACTGGCAAAATATAGTCCTAGTATACGTTCATTGTTATTCATCTCATTTTTTTGTGTTTGGTTAGCAATCTGTACAACATGCCGAAAAAGTCACAAGGAAAAACTAGAGGGGGCGAAGTGGCTCCAAAGTTTTTCTGAAGATGAGCCTCCGATCGGTGAAAGTTGCAACAGGTACTATATAAGGATAGTGAAAAGTCTTATATTTAAGCAATTGAGCATTTTTTTTTTTTTTCGTGTAACGGCAAATACGCCGCCTTCAGATTAAAAGCCTCGTGTTTCAACGCGTTTTAGTCCAAGAAGGCCACCTGTTTGAATGTCCAGAACCTGGATGCCAGAAGGCTTTCAAGAGCTTCTGTGAGCCTGAAATACATGCTGAAATCGGAAATCACGGAAATACGCCCATGTCCGAAAGCTTTTACGACCGCATGAGGAGAGAATGGGCCAAGCGTTTTTCCACAGTTGATCCAGTGCAGGCAGATGGTAGTACAAGCGGCAGTGGCATTCGCAGCTCAGAAGAAACGGCAAATACGCCGCCTTCAGATCTGAGCCAAGGATGGGCTTTTCAAAGCCTCGTGTTTCAACGCGTTTTAGTCCAAAGGTTAAGGCATATTTGAATGCAAAGTTTGAACTTGGTGAAAAAACAGGCTTGAAGGCAGATCCCAATCAAGTTTCAGCAGACATGAGAAACGCCCGAGATGAAGAGAATAACCGTCGCATTCCCAGAGAGGAATGGCTTACAAAAAATCAGATTAAAAGCTACTTCTCCCGGCTGGCTTCTGCAAAGAGGAAAGGACAACAAACGGATGATGTGGATGACGGGGCGGAACTTGAGGATATACTTGGAGAGCAAGAAGAAAACAGTAGGCAACTACTTATAAACAACATTATTGAAAAGATTTGTCTTCGCCATCCAATTTGTTACGATGTTTACGACCTTTGCGAGTACTGCAAGGGCAGCAAACGGTCAAAGTTTCATGTTGTCATGTTGAAAGCCATCCTGAGAAACTTTGATATTTCATTTAAATCAAAGGATAGAAAAAAAGATTTGGTGGAACACTTGGCTGCTTTTGTGCAGAAATGTCCGTGTTTTGAAGGACCTGAATAACGTCTTGATATCTTGTAATTCAGCCATATTGACGATGTAATTATAGGCTGTACCAGATGCCTACGCTTCTGGTGGTACCTTATTATAGTAAACATGCAGATGTGCATTTCAGTGCGCGGAGCTTATGTGAGAAGCCACTGTTGATTACTACGTTGGGTTAGTCTCTATATGAGCAGCTTAAGGAATGTACATGATGTCTATCAGACGGCAGAGACTGCTAAAAGTTTACTGTTTCTGGACCGAAACCAGCCTGATGAAAAAATAAAAATAGGAAAAATAAAAATAAATGTGTGACCCTCTTTACCTCCATCCGCCTTTCACCGCTGATGTAATGACTGCAATATTGGTCAGCGGTGTTACAAGTCAAAACAAAATGATATTTCACCGATTTTACCGTGATTGATGAGTCCAAGCTCGATGAAATGATTGACTTCTCTTCAGAGACAGAAGTTTGCACTTGGGCAAAATATCAAAGAATTGATTACTGTATAATCAAGGAGAGTCTCGGGATTTTGGTTTCCTTTTACAGTGGGTTTTCAGGCGGCAAAGTCAGTACGAGTCGTGAGTTCCTGCGGCTATTCAAACACATCGATTTCACGTTCAATGGATAATTTTAAGACTTTTATAGGGTAAGTTTTATATCGATTGCTATTATTGTGTTATCAGCTCATTACTAATGCTACTTTTATCAATTTATTTAAACTGATATTTGAGCTACAACGATGAGAAAATATCAGCTAAAACCAATCCTTTGCTCAGGTGGCTTTACAATGCTGTGGATCGCCAAATGGCGAATTTGTGTCATTTTATTACGATCGTACCTCTTTACACGGAAGAATGCCAATAAATTTTATTCCATGGTTTAAGAGATCTATCTTAATAGTTTTCAGAAAAATACAACAGGTTCTCCGAATAAGTCAGAATTATAAGAAATTTCGCTTTGCGCTAGGCCACCTGGCCCGCTTTTTGAAAATGGCGTTGACATTGTCCTGTTTAAGTGATTACAATTTTAGTAATTTTCCATACTCAGGTTTGATTTTACCATTTGTGTTAAGTACAATGATGTATCTAATGGTGGTGTAATTCTTATCTTCGTGCGCTAAATATACGCTCGGCAGCAAGCATCCGAAAGAAGGCTAATTTCGGCTTCGTGAAAGGCCCAATTTGAGGGTTTCGGGTATCGATCACATTCTCCTCAAAATCTCGACTATTATCAAGAATAAAAACCAAAGAAATGTATTTTATTTTACCTTATATAAACCTTGTTTCGTGGAGAAATTTTAAAGGAAATCGAAATTTTGATCCGAATTAAGTGGTCGATTCTTAAGCGGACAGCCTCTTAACATCTTTCATAAACTCACTTGCATTATCATCATAGCTAAGATGGATCGGCTCGCTTATGTACAGTGCACGAGTAAGAGATACCAAAAGCAGTACCCCCGATGCCCTCCCGTTTCTCTCATCTTCTTTCTTCACCTCTCCCCCATCTTGAAAACTTTGCGATCGCGGTATGAGCAGAGCAACAAACTCGTCTTTGGCCAATTTGCCAACTCAGTGAAAATGTCAGCAGTCATTCCTTTCAAGTCATATATTGAAATATCCGGTTTTGCAGGTTGTGCTGCTCGGCGCATGGGCAAGTATCCTCAAGTACTTTGATGATCTAGACCCTTTCAACACAATAGAGGTGGATGATAAAAAAGCTAGCTTCTTCAAAGGCATCACAATTTTCTGTTGGGTCATGGTCATCCTCTACTTGATAATACATACGTTGAGCTTCCCTAAGATTTGCAATTTCAAACGACCGTCCCTGTTCACTTTAGCGGTAAGTCAAAACAAAATGTGCAAATAATTTCTAAATTTTAGATACTGATATTCGTCAGGGTTAACACACCTCCCTTTCGTTGTTGACCCATTCACCCGTCAGTAATTGACAACCTTGTTCCCAGGGTCTCTCATATAGGGCGGAAAGATGACAAACCCTAAGTATAGGCAATCGTATGAATACGAGCGCAATTAGAATTTACACTACAAGTGATTCTCTAATAATGGTGTAAATCTATAATTACTCAAGCTTTCATAGGATTATTCATTAACTATGTGACTGAGAAAATTACTAATTACTTGAAACTGAATTGTTATAATTTTTTATGTATATAGTAATGATAAGTAGTATTTTATTATAGAAATTTTTTTTCAGGACCTTCCTGAAAACTCCTGCTGTGAGTGGAGCTTCCTCACTAAAAAATTTTACTATGACTACTGTATCTTTTTCTCAATTAGTATTACGAACGCGCAAGTGTTAAGTTGCACTGCAGTGCAAATTCAAATTATCGATAAATTTACCCGTTCTATGCCAATCACAATGAAGCTATTTTCTCAGTCAGGATAATGAAATGTACTCTCTCTTGGTCATATGCAAGTTGCACTTGTCTTGCACTTCGAGGAATACGCGGGGAACCAGAAAAAGGAGGGCTAAGGGGTGAAGAATACCTGTTTGCTCTTAACCACCCGCTTATTTCTTTTTTTCCTTTCATTACTGCACCTGCAAAGACAGTAATCAATATATATATTTTTGCATTTCACAGTCTTTGATCTTCTACTTCATCATGTTTACATTACTACTCACCTGTACAGGAAACTTGGTTTCCAAGGCCGTCGAATTTGGAAATCCTTTCCTCACACTCAGCGTTGCCTTGGTAAAGTAATCGTTTAATCATTTTTCCTGGGTGCCTAAATGCGTGGTGAGGTTAACTGTACCCCCCACAATGGGCGGAAATCAGTTAAGAAATAGAAAACATGTTCCGTGTCAGTTCTATCGAGTTTAAGAAACAGGACACTGGGAGCCCTCACATCCGTTTAAAATGTGAATAAAAGAACAACCTACCTTTATTGCGCGTGTTTTGTGTTTGTGGCGGCCATTTTGAATTTTTAATACACGCGCGGTCTGTTTGTGCGAGGTCTGGAGCCGAAAATTACGGAAATCGCTCGGTGCCTGCTCGCAGCTCTAAGAGTGACTTGACTATCCTCGGGAGCGATCGGCTTCTCCGAGAATTTGCGAATTTTCCCGCCCGCCCCAGACTTCTTAAATTTCGTTTCCAGACCTCGCACTAGTAGAACGCGTATTAAAAACTTCAAAATGGCCGCCACAAAACACAAAACATGCGCGATATTAAGGTTGGTTGATCTTTTATTCATGTTCTAAACGGATGTGAGGGCTCTCTGTGACAGGAGTGGAAGTTTGCGAGGACGAGAAATGCTAAAAAAATTGTTAGTTCACTAGGGCCCCCCCTTCGTCAACTATCACGCGATAGAAATCTCGAGCTCACAATCTAATTGTTAATTAGTATAAATCTACTAGCGTTCTGTCAAGAATGCAGCTCTCTGATTGGCTAGGTTGCTCACTATCCATTCTAGCCTGTGATAGATAGTGAATAGCATAGCAGTAAGCACTTGTTAACAGACTGGCAGACACTTCTTTGTGTTTCGAAGTGTCTGTGAAGAGGATTTAATTAGATAAACTTTTAAACAACGAGCAGATTTATACTAAAACAATTAGATTAATCGCTTTCGAATTCTATGTGTGAAAGTTGACGAGGGCGCAGCCCTCGTTAATTGTTACGCGGTAGAAATTATCACGCGGTAGAAATCTCAAGGTCATGATTTAATTGTTAAAGAAAAATACGGTTTTTAGTATGATAACTTACCTAAGGAACCTGATACATTGGCTTTTCTAAAACAATTGTCCTACAAATGCATAACTTAGGAACACATCCCTTTTGGAAACTTGTCGCGTACAGTTTGGCCTATACCCCGGGCCTCGCAGCTAGGTGTGAGGAGGCGTGGAAGGTTGGGTCGGGCTTACAGCGTATAACCCTGACATTCAAAGTTATAGTGCTTGTAAACTCTACAAGTTGTTACTCTTGCTGACATTACTGCGTTTCCACGTTTCCTTCATCTTTGATAGGCCTTTGGATTTTTATCCTGCATAGCGTTCGTCGTTGATATGGTTTTGAATCACAAGTTGTTTCGGACACAGCGAGCCCAGGAAATGCCCCCCGACCAAGGACCTCCCCAGCGACGAGCCTGGGATGTCAACATCGAGTACATACGATCCCCGCTGTTTTACGTGAAGTCGACAGAAATTGTAAGCCTTTTAAAAGTAGCTTTAGTGTTATCAGTTTTCCTCGGATAACTGATGATGAAAAAAACAAGCAGTAAGGGAGCACTTTTTAGAGAAAAGCGCTAAGCTGAACTCAGTTCGCAAAAATTAAAACGACGGCATGTAGATTTGTCTTTAGATCGAGATACGATTGTGGCCAGTGCTGATTGTTGCCAAGTGGCTGAATGACTGGCTGGCTGACTGACTGAATTACTGACTGACGACTGACTGACTGACGGACTAACTGCCTGACAGACTGACAGACCGACAGACCGACAGACTGACAGACTGACGGACTGACTGACTGACAGACTGAATGACTGTTCGTAATAATTTTAGATCATCCTTTGTGAGGTGAGGGGAGGTCTATAGTATATCTGTTAAAATAGTCAGCCCACCTCCCTCGGGCTCTTGGTTTAAGTGTCATTAAAATGTTTACCATGTGCTATTTGCTCCCTGTACTTACACACGTATTCAGTTTTATCACGTACCTCCGCTGACTCGAAGTGTTCCATACCTCGTAGTCGTTGCTGTTTGCAGCATGGGTGTGTATCATAAAGTACTTTGACATGACCAAACTTACAGCAGAGACCCCAGTAGATTTCTTCAAGGGAATCACAATCTTTTCGTGGGTGATGGTCGTTCTCCTGGCTTTGACGTTTGTGCTAAGTTTTGACAAGCTTTGCAGTCGATCATCTCCCTGGACTCTGACGGTAAGTCATAAAACAGTCTGAGATAGAGCGATTTTCAATTGAGTGTCGAAAGTAATAAGGCAGTTACTTTGGTTTTGGTTATACTACGGTTTGAGAGGTTGAGTAGTCTAATTGGTAAGTAATTGGCGTGGTTTTGGTTTTACGTCTTGTCACAGTTGAAACTGGTTGAACCAGCTGAAAAATGCGTCAACTTTAAACTGTCAACCAAGGCATCTCAGACAATCAAAAATCTTTCAATTAATTTAAAGCCTGGAAAAATCTTTCGATGAAACGGAGAAGAATAATTCGAAACATTTAAGCCTGAAAATATCCCTACCGTACAGTTTTCTTCCTATTTAATATCGTTTTTTGCGTTGTTTGCAGACACTGCTTATCCACTTCGTCTTGTCCGTTTTATTGATCGCGTCCTGTGGAAACGTGACATCACACGCTATAGACTATGTACAGGCGTACAACGATGTGTTCAAGCCCGACGTGTTAGCCTTAGTGATTGGGCTGGTAAGTAGAATTCAGTTATGCTGTTACAATGGCCTATTGTAAATTGTAACTTTGCCTCTGCAGCATTGGTCAAGAAGCCATGGGACGGTTTCTCCTATAAGGTCTTTTTTTTTAAATCAGATTTATTTATTTAACGTAAAGAGTCGTATTTGTTTATTTTGCATATTTATTTATCGACTACGTATTCTTTCCAGTTTTCAGCAGAAAATTTCTCAAAGACAGTTCACGTAACTGGGTTCCTATTCCTGTACCCAAGTACTCTTTTTGTACAAAAATGCATGGAAATTAATCAAAGCTTCCGTCCCAACTAATTCCCTTACCCTGTGCTACCTGTCGGAACAATCACTCTTTTCTTTGATAAAGAGAAATAATTACTTGATGACAGCTATTCAGAGTTTTATTTAAAAATGTCCGTTCATTCTTGTTGTTTTGACAGGGGTTCGGTTACCATTCCTGGATAATTTTCATTGTGGACATCTACTTTCTTTACAAGTTGTACAAGCAGCAAAGGGTGGAGGAGGTTGGCCACCCGCAGCAAGCAGGCCAGCCAGGTGTCGTCCAACAGCCCGCTGTGGTTTTTGTCCCACAAGGCGCGACACAGCAAGTCTACCAACCGCTTACACATCCGCGACAGCAGCCAGTCCAATATCCGGGACAACAGCCTGTCCTGATGGGAATGCACACAGTCAGCAGCTTCCACAAGTAGAAACCCAGAAATAAAATATAACATTGCTTGCTGCGGAATTATGCGAAATCCGCCATGTGCGATAAATTAAATCTATTTTTATTTTAACTTAAAAGCATCCAGTGTAAAGAAACAATGCATAAAACATTTTTACAACCCGCATCACACAGATCAGCAACAGGTAGTCACTGTAAAGCACTATGGCTGCCATACTATGACAAATATTGTCATTACATATTGTCATTACATATACGTGCCAATACTGCACAAATGTTAGTCAATGTTGGAACATTTGACGTTTGTAAACAGAATAGCTCAGCTGCTTTGCAAATCGGAACAATACGTGAAGAGAAGTTTTGGTAAATATAATGTATTACATCAGTGTGATTAGTTATATGAAGTTCTTTTGCATTCAGATCCGCAAGTGGTTAGTATACAGAGTTTTGCTTTAATTAAACAAAAAGAAAGCAGGCTACAAACACTGATTAGCATCCGATGGAACCTGTAGAAAGAAACTTGAGATGGGGCTCCGTGGGGCTAAGGAAAGACGTCTCTAATAGCACAGTTTAACTTTGAACGAATGATTATTATTCTTAGCGTAGCTATTGAAGAAATCATTAATTTTATCTAATTTAATTTATAGGATTTTTGCAAGTAGTTTTATTTTACTCAGAAAAAGTACGCCCCGAAACCAAAAACGTTGACGATCAGCACGTTTTAACTCCTTATGGCTTTCTGGTTAATGTCGGGCGCAGACTACAATTAGACAAAGAGCTGTTGGTTTTGTCTCTGAAATCCTCCACGCGGTCGGAAAAGTTAAAATTATGCCAATTAGGAAATGAAAGAATTAAGAGGGGAACCGTCGAGACTGCACTCCTCTCCGCTAGATCGTTCTTCGTTTGCTTTCAAATTCGTGTATTCGTGTCGCAAGCTAAGAAAAAGTCTAGTTTCTTAAATTATTCTTTTATTTTAATAGCTCCCTTAGTTTAAAGACGCCAGTGTCTTTTTGTATATTAAAATTAATTGCTTATCTGGGCTTAGTCACGTGATTAATCACGTCATCAAACCCCTATGAGAGTTATTTTACCGCAAGTGTTATAGCCTGCAAACAGGCTCCCGGCGAGGACGGAAAAAAAATTTCGGCGAGTGCGTAAACAGAAGAATTCGGAAAGCGAAGCGATCGCGGGAGCCTGATTGCAGGCTACAAGTGTTATTTCAATATGGTCAGGGAGTCCATTAATCCTAATATGGAGTAGCATCTTTCTGGACCCCAAATTGACAAAGTTATTATGCTTTAAAGCTTGTTAAGTAGGAAGGATACTGGGAACGTTTGTATATATTAGTATGGTCTTTGCGAGCATTTGCGAGCATGAGAGCAGTGCGTTTATTTTTGCGAGCACAAGCGGTGATCAAATTTGTCTTGCGAGCAGCGAGCACTTTAGAAAATACCTGATGGCGTGCAGCGGGCACTCCGGAAATTTAACACACCCGACCGGTTGCGGCACACGCAACCGATTATGATTTTATTGCCAAAACCTATTTTCCCTTGAATTACCTGGTTTACCAGTTCCACTAAAATTGTTTCAATTTCTAAGCTCAATTTAAATCCCAGATATGCAGTTATTTTTCTTCAGTTTGGGATTAATTTAACAGCAAAACTATAAACAACTTTCTACCTTTGCGGGTGCCTTTCTCGAAGAATTCTTACGCGCGTCAGTTTCAATAAAACGAGTAAGCATGCTTCCTGAAACAATAATAGCGCCACTTGCATGTTTCCCTAACGTTTCCCATTTTTCCAGCGTCAGATTTTGTTTCCAAGATGTAAATTATGCTTCCTAACAGCAGATTTGCACGTTGTCGTCATTTGACTACAACTACCAGAATTCCTTTCGTTTTTTCTTTATTATATAAATTTTGAATTCCCAGTGGGGTTTAAATAACAATTGCCCTAATTAGCATAAGAAACAGAAAAAGTGAAGGATTCTGGCAGTTGTAGTCAAATGATGCCATCATGCAAATCGCCTATGTTAACGAGATCCGAGCATACGAGCAGTTGCAAAAATTTTGCGAGCACCAGCAAGCGAGCACTCATCTAATTTTTGCGAGCAATTCGAGTGGAGGCCACATTTTGCGAGCATGAATGGGACCACTCGATACCCCTCATATCAGTTATTGCTTTTAAAATAATTAGAACTACTCGCCATTGCTGTTATATTCAAACAAGCTTTGTTTACCCGTGTTTTTCCAGCATTTATGTCAGTCGGGTTTCAAATGATATCGGAGTGTATAAACGAAGCGATGGCTGAAGCCGATTTCAGCATTAGCAGTGCAGAAGCTAGCCTCCACTGAGAAACACCACCGATAAATTTGAGTTATTCCTCTTTTAATTTTCAAGCTGTTGCTTATTATTTTATTACTCTTTCCCGAATAGTAAAAGTAAAAATTGGATGTTCACATCACGTTGGATAACTGTGTAAACATTCAAAAAACACACGTTTCTGTTTTCTAAGAAAGTGGTTCAGAATATATTTAAGCGTCTTTTGGGGTATCGGATTACTCTAGACAGCCTAGGCATTCATCAAACGAAGGTGTATTTTAAAACAAACACCCAGCATCGAAATCAAAAGCGGCTAGCTGCTATCATTCATATTGTTTTCGAAGGGAACACAATTCAACTCTTGGTAAGTGTTAGTTTGCTATTTGCTCTTGGAGTGTCTCTAATCAGTAAAGAGGCAATTCTAATCAAGGAACACAGTCTAGCTTTTTCACATGGCGATATCTGCGTGCATGTCAGTTGACCATCAAAGCAGCTCGATCCATCAAATTTAGCAATCAAGGGCAGGTCAGCAGTGAAAAAAGCATGCAAAAGGAGCAAGCACGAGCCTAAGGAGAAAGAAAAACGGTTCCAATTGCCTAATGAGCCCTCTTTCATAAAAAGAACGTAGCATGAAACACGCGTTCCGACTAAACAAAAGATCAAGGGCAGTTTGCTTTTCTCGTGCTTTTGCTTATGTCGCTGTGAATCACAGCGAAGAAAGCATAAGAGAAACGAGTGTGTTTCAACTTATTTAAGCTAAAGAATGTGAAAAGTTCTTAACTCGGTACTCCTATATTTTCCCTCATTAGTTGTATTTGCACACAATGGCATCGTAGCGAATTAGATCTTACAATACATGCGTCTATTTTCAAAACTCATCAAATAAAACTTCGACACACTAATGGAACGAAATTACTGACTGGATAACCCTAGGGAAAGTGTTTTCATCCATTAATCATATTCTCTTAGTTAATGCTTGTTATGAATTGAAAGAATTGTATGTCATGGGAATCGGAGAGGGAGGAATGTGTGTTGCTTGTGCACTGATGTAGTGCTAAAATGCAGGACTGAATTCAATTTTGATCGTTCTCTAGAAACAAGGTTATAAATTCTAGAGATCATGGAAAAAGCTAGTTCGTTGAAAAGATATTTGCGTCATATCGAATACTGTGAAATGTGCAATTGTCTTTTTTATTTTCCAAGAAGACTGTAGAGAGAGTTAGCTAGCGTATTGCGGAGTCATTTCTTGAGTATTGGCTGGAAATTCTCAGAAGCAATTGTAACTGACTGTTGCTTTAAAATTACACTAGGTGAGAGTAATGTGAGAAAACGAATTGAGGCATAATTCTCTTAATAATAAACGTCTCAGTTTCTCGGTAAATGAAAGCTTTCTTGCTAAACACAAATTCAAGTGACATTGTTTGAGGTCAACGGCTCACAACTGCTATCGTTTGACAGAAACCTTGAATTCTACGTTGTGGCTTACATCTTTCACTGATTCTCGCTGGCTTTGAATTCTGCGGTCAGTATACTGAATATATATTTTATATCATTGCTACTTGGTTACTTAGCTCTGTTAATTTGTGTCAATTTTACGCAAGGACGAATAAAAAGAAAGGAGTTTAGCTGAATAACATCAGCTTTGTTATCGTTGCGAGTCCACTAAAATAAACACATTTTCTAAGAAAAACTTAAAAAATCTGTTCATGGGGACACTGAGCTTGTCATCTGCGTTCCTTCTAACAATCTAGGCAGGCCAGTCGTAAAAAAAAAGCATGTAGAAATGATTAAGCACTAGTGTAAGGGGAAAGAAAAACGGTACCAATTGGGTAGCGATGCCCTCTCTCAAAAACAACGTGGCATGGAACACATTTACGACTAAAGAAAAGATCAAGGGCAGTTTCTTTCCTCGTGTTTATGCTTGTGTCTCTGTGAATCAAAGCGAGGAAAGCATAAGAGGAACGAGCGTGTTCTTAGTTATTAAAGCTAGAGAATTTTAAAAGTTCTAAACTCAGTACTTCTCCGATATTTTCTCTTCTGATATTTCTTCATATTGGTATCATAGAGAAGGTCTTACAATACAAGCGACTATTTCCAAAACTCTTCGAATGAAACTTCGAAAAGCTAATGGAACGAAATTACTGGCTGGATAACCCTAGGGAAAGTGTTTTCATATTTAATCGTATTCTCTAAGCTAAAGCTTGATATGAAAGAATTGCATGTTGATCATGGGTTCGGTGAGGGAAGGATGTGTGTTTCTTGAGATAAAAAGCTAAAATGCGGGACTGAATTCAATTTCGATCGTTTACTAGAAACAAAATGATAAATTCTAGTGATCATGGAATAAGCAGGTTCATTGCAAACATATTTGCGTCAGATCAAATACTGTGAAATGTGCAATTGTCTTTTTGGTTTTCCAAGAAAACTGTGGATAGAGTTAGCTAGCGTGCTGCGGAGTCATATTTCTTGAGCGGAGGCCAGAAATTCGTAGAAGAAATTGTATAACCTGACTGTTGCTTTAAAAATTATCCCAGAAAAAGAATTGAGGCATAATTGTCTTAATCATAAACGTTTCAGTTTCTCGATAAATAACAGCTTTCTCGTTAAACACAAATTCAAGTGAGATTGTTTGAGGTCAACTGCTCACAACTGGTATCGTTTGACAGAAACTTTGAATTTTGCATTGTGGCCTACACTGATCTTTCACTGATTTTCGCTTGCTTTGAATTCCACGGTCAGTATACTGAATATAGATTTTATATTATTACTACCTGGTTACTTTAGTTCTGTTAATTTGTGTCAATTTTATTCGAGGACGAATAAAAGAAAGGAGTATAGCTGAATAACATTAGCTTTGTTATATATCATTGCGAGTCCACTGACATAAACACACTTTTCTAAGAAAAACTTAAAAAATCTGTTCATGTGGACACTGAGCTTTTCATCTGCGTTCGTTCAAGTGATCTAGGCAGTCCAGCGTTCCTTCTAGTAATCTAGGCAGGTCAGCCGTAAAAAAAAGCATGTAAAAATGATTAAGCACTAGTGTAAGGGGAAAGAAAAACGGTACCAATTGGGTAGGGATGCCCTCTCTCAAAAACAACGTAGCATGGAACACGCGTACAACTAAAGAAAAGATCAAGGGCAGTTTCTTTCCTCGTGTTTATGCTTTTGTCTCTGTGAATCAAAGCGAGGAAAGTATAAGAGGAACGAGCGTGTTCTTAGTTATTAAAGCTAGAGAATTTTAAAAGTTCTTAACTCAGTACTTTTCCGATATTTTCTCTTCTGATGAATCATAGGGAAGGTCTTACAATACACGCGACTATTTCCAAAACTCTTCGAATGAAACTTCAAAAAGCTAATGGAACGAAATTACAGGGTGGATAACCCTAGGGAAAGTGTTTTCATATTTAATCGTATTCTCTAAGCTAAAGTTTGATATGAAAGAATTGCATGTCGATCATGGGTTCGGTGAGGGGAACATGTGTGTTGCTTGAGATAAAGAGCTAAAATGCGGGACTGAATTCAATTTTGATGATAAATTCTAGAGATCATGGAATAAGCAGGTTTATTGCAAACATATTTGCGTCGGATCGAATATTGTGAAATGTGCAATTGTCCTTTTGGTTTTCCAAGAAAACTGTGGATAAAGTTAGCTAGCGTGCTACGGAGTCATATTTCTTAAGTACAGGCCAGAAATTCTTAGAAGAAATTGTAACCGACTGTTGCTTTAAAAATTATCCCAGAAAACGAATTGAGGCATAATTCTCTTAATCACAAACGTTCTAGTTTCTCGGTAAATGAAAGCTTTCTTGCTAAACACAAATTTAAGTGAGATTGTTTGAGGTCAACTGCTCACAACTGCTATTGTTTGACAGAAACCTTGAATTTTGCAATGTGGGTTACATCTTTCACTGATTTTCGCTTGCTCCGAATTCCGCGGTCAGTGTAGTGAGTATAGATTTTGAGTTATTGCTACTGGCTATTTAGCCCTGTTGATTTGTGTCAATTTTATACAAGGACGAAAAGAAAGGAGTATAGCTGAATAACATCAACTTTGTTATCATTGCAAGTTCACTGAAATAAACACACTTTTCTAAGAAAAACTTAGAAAATCTGTTCATGTGGACACTGAGTTTGTCATCTGCATTCCTTCAAGTAATCTTTTAAAGTCTTTAATTCATGATGTTTAGAAGTTTATATTCACAAACAAGCCACATTTCATGAATCAATTTAAACACATCTAGCTGATTTTCCACAACAAAGGTATCAAATTATTTTGAAAGTGACTACCCTACAACCACGAATGACACAACTGGTGGACGACCTGCATTTCGGCCAGTTCTGAGTAACAGCACCTGGTCAGTTGTCCAGTGTAAGATGAAGAAAAATGTACCGGCCATTAATTCATATTAAAGTTTGTAAATGTTCCTAATTAAATGCCTTCTGTAAGTCACAAAGATCTATGCATTATCCAGTTCAATAACTGGGTGTCAGTTCTTATAACCACTTGTGGCCTCTCTGGTTGAGGTGACTCACAATTTCTTTGTTTGATGAACACATTAAGATTGGATCATTGAACGATGTATCAGCAACCAGCCCAACAAACAGGTGTTCAGACTTTTCTCAGTCAACAACCCGCTGTTGATAGTCCACAAGGCCATGGCCCTCCCCCGCAGCCAGTCATGTACCAGATGTCTCCTGGTCAACCACAACCGGTGTTTACCGGCCAGCCCGCCATGGGGCAACAGGGGCAACCTTTGCAGTACTATGTAGCTGCTGGACAGCCGGGACAACCCGTTCATATTCAGGGCGCGCCTGCTCAACCTCCGGAGAGTCAAGAAGAGGATGTAACAACGATAAAGATTGATATGAAGTACTTGAAGAGTGCTTTATTTTTCTCGAGGATTATCGAGTTTGTAAGTACAGCTGTGAATCGCGAGGGGGACCATGATGGGTGGCTTGTTACAAAAAAAAACCAAAAACAAAAACAAAAACAAAAACAAAAAACAAAAAAACAGCCAAAAAATGCACATCGCCCGTACGATTCTTATGACTTTAATCTGTTGATTACTATATCGGCCGTATTTTAAGCCTGGTCCCGGAGGGGAGCCCGAGGAGTTATATGGCATTTAAAGCATCCAAACGTGTTTATCGATCTTTACATTTAATGCGATGTATCACGCATCAATCATGGCATCATATGACCTAAATGATGATTATTTGAACTCTTATTTCTCATTCACAGGTCTTCCTGTCAATAGCCTGGCCCTGTGCTATAGTGTACTCAGGCGGAGCGCTCAGCTTGGATGGCAGAGTTAACTTCTTCAAGGGAATCACCATATTTTCTTGGGTGATGGTCATACTCTTCCAAATCGTGTTTATGTTTAGCATCAACAAAAACAAGAATTACTTTCGACAGCCTTCATACTTCACATTGGTTGTAAGTATCAATGTCTAGCTTGTGAATTCTCAGAAAGTTATTGCTCAGTCGGCAAGGGTTCGAGACGAGAGCGGACAGTATTAAAAACGCACACGCAACTAAATCAATGGCCGTTTTTATACTAGAGGACGCATTATCCGCTCAGGAGGATAATGCCTCCTTACCGTTTTTATACTAAAGACGAATTATCCGTCTGGACGAACTTGGGCAAACATTTGGGGTTCGTCTGGTTATGCGTCTCTAGTATAAAGACGGGCACAAGACGTATTATGCGTCTAGACGAACTATACTTCGAAATTCGTCTTGAACGACGAACTAGGAGAGATAGTTCGTCTAGACGCATAACACGTCTTGTGCCCGTCTTTGTACTAGAGACGCATAACCAGACGAACTGCAAATGTTTACCCAAGTTCGTCCAGACGGATAATGCGTCTTTATTATAAAACTGGCCAATAAATGAGTTACAGAATAAAAAAACAACAACAACAAATGACTTGCATATGAGATACGAGGCAAAAAATAGAACCAATGAAACATAAGTTGTGCACGGCATTTATTTGGTTAGCTGACGTATTGTAACAACTAAGAGATCTAAGGGTTATGCTTGTTTTAAACGCTAACCACATTAACTCTTATCCATATAGGCTGCATCAAGTCCCCTTTTCTTTTGATGTCCATTATCAAAACAGTTCGTGAGTCTCTTTGAAAAAAGCCGGGCTCGCTCTCCTCCAACTGTCTGTTGTATGGTTTTGTCCCGGCTTGTGAGCAACATTCAAAAGGAACTCTGTTTCTGCCGGTTTATTAGACAGGAAAATGAATTTTTTTGTTGTATTGATTTCGTGGGTTCTTTAAAATAGATAGAGTTGTCAGCACCAGATTTTGTGTCCGAGAAATTAAAGCTGTGCTCAGTGCTGTCATTTCGTCAATCCTTGTTTTGCGATATGATCTTGTTTTTTTTTCAGTCATTAGGAATCCAAGTCGTGTTGACGATTCTACTCATAACATGTACGGTGAGCTTTACAACTCGTGTTGTCGATTTGCATAAGTTTCACCGCGATTCCATCGGCGGTTTCACACTCCCTGGATCGACCGTGGCCTTGATTTATGCTGCCACGGTAAGCGAGTTTAAAATTTACTTAGTCTCTGGTCAGGAAAGTAATGTATTTCAATCATGTGGCATGTGCGGCTTGTATTCAGCGCTCTTTCGACTGGGGCGAGCCTAGCGTGGTTTCGGGCCAGCATAGGGAGTCAAGAGCGGTCTAGGAGGAAAGCACGTGGAGTAGGCATGGTAGGCACAGGCCACGCCCAGCTTGATTTACTCGACCCTCAACTCGCATCGCTGGCCGATAGTTCTCGCCCTATCACTATCGGAAGCCTGTTCTCTTTCTTCCCTGTTTTTATCATTTTCTTGTACGGTGCGATAGAGATAAAGCATGCAGAGATTAAGGAAAGGGAAAAACACTGTAAGCCCGTCTCCCCTGATCTTCCTTGAAGACCTCTCAGGGAAAATAGTGTTTTCATAGATTAGTAGGGGCGGCTAACGAAGGGGGGCAGAAGGGGTCAGTCTCGAGCCAGCTTTTAAGTTTTGTTTTGATCATTTGATCGAACAAGACTCTGATTTAATTTAGGGAAGTTACGGGAATGAGACAAAAATAACTATTTCTTGGGCTAACAGCCCTCTCCGACTGGACGTGACGTCTTGAAAGGGAACACCAGTGAAGCTGAGGTAAAAAGCACTCTCGCCCCCAGTGCTTCTCGTTTTAAAACACCCGTTTTGCCGACCACGTGAAAAAAAGAAACGGAGGCTCTAGGGACGAGAATGAGGTAAGAAAAAGAACAATCTTACAATTCTCCTCGCTTTCTTTTAACAGATATTTGGCATAATGTCGTGCGTGGCTTTTCTTGACGACATTCGGCTCTTGTCGGAAATGTACGCTGCACAAAGATCAAAGGAAATAGCTGTTGCTGCGGGCGTTGCGCAGCAACCAGCTGGGACACATCCTCAGCAACAGGTTGGCGCGCGGGCTCAGTTTCCATCACAGCCTGCGCACACTCAATAGTGACACTGTTTGCGATAGATGAGTGTAAAGCATTGTGTTGTGTGTAGCAAGATACTTCTACTTAAAGTTATGTAGATTAATATCTGCATTAACTTAACTCGAAACAAGTAAAGACAGCTATGAAGAAGCCTAAATTAGGATCATGTAATAAAATATCAAACGAGCGAAACTTAACTGAAAAATATCATTTCTCAGTTAAGTTTCGCTCGTTTGATAGTCATTTACAGACTCTACAGTTTCTGTTTGCGTTTAATTAGTCAGTTTACGAGTATACAGAGATAAACCATAAACACTCATAACCAGTGACAAGATATATTCAGCTTTGAGTGATTAGTATTATAATCAATAAAAACGGATAAGTAAAAGGATGATCTCTAGTTAGAAACAATCTGGACTGCATGTGATTTAGTATTGCTACCACTGCAAAATTTGAGGTGTGTACACACTAATTTGTAGCACATCTTCGTTTTTTATGATGTTTTAATTCTTCAATAAAAATAATTTACAAGTGGCCACAAGTTGTTTTTGTTGTTCTGTCAGTATTTATTTAGCCGCAATAATCATTGTTTCACTACCGAGTTAACAGACAAAGACGAGTTTGATTTTATTCAAATGATATCTCTAGACGGAAATTATATTACGCAATCGAGGGTTCTCTTTTGTGCTAAAAATCTGAGGTATATGGTAAATTTATAACTGATTAATCAGTCGATCTCAGTTCTCGTACTAAGCAGGGACTTGCACTCGCGTCGAAGTGTCCAACTCTTAATTATAATAGTTACGGATAGCGTCGGAACGATTATTAAAGGTTTCCAAATTTAATGCTTGCTGAGACCCTGGTCCACAAATGATTTACCTGCTCATAGGAGTCCGAATGCGTTAGGCAACCGAACACAAATTGAAAAGATTAGAAACTATATGAATTGTCTGTGATAGCGCTATTTTCAAAATCGTTTCGGATACAAGTTCATACATGCGTTTTGTACCAAGCTTCATGGGAGAATTTAGTAAACGTCGAGAAAATGACTTTTTAAAATACCTGGCCGCCAAATAGTAGCATTATATTCTTTGGTACTGTACGTTACACCGAGTTACTTTGTAGATCAAGGTGGCTCAAAGCAGTTTCCAGCAGTTAGATTTTAATAGCTCATTATTACCACTCTTTATCACTTGATACTACAATCATGGTATCAAAAAACTGCCCAATTATTATCTAAGGTGGCTCTGAAAGCTATGTACAGAATTTTTTTAAATTTTGCCAAAAGTTGCGTCTTATCATGCTTATAAAAATTTGATAATATAAAAAAATTTCACTAGGTTTTTCTTTTTAATTATAAGCCTATAAAGCAGTAATCAAGGGTGTTTTTAGCAGGTCATGCTGTTGCTATGGCAACCTATTGTGTCACGAAAATGATATCAACGTGTTAACCAATGACTGGGCAGTTTTTTGATCCCATCAAATTAGCATCAAGTGATAAAGAGTGGTAATAACGACCCATCAAAATCTAAGTGCTAGAAAGTGTTTTGAACCACCTTAAGCTCTGTTTCGTTTTGATACAGCCCCGAAACTCATGTGAAGAAGTGGTACTTTCAGAATGAATTCCGCGTGAAATCTAGAAGCTCTGTTAAATTCTAGAGTTACCAAACGATCAGTGATTTACTTTATCACATGCATCCATGTGGTACGCGTGATCTCAGAGTGAGTTCTCAATGCACGCACAGCGGACCTATTTTTCTGAGAAGGATTTGGCGCGATTAAATTAACATATTTTCATATATAAATGTTTTCCTGCTTTTCCGAGAAAACAACTGAGGTTCTTTGAGTCCTTAGTGAGGCCAGAACGTCTTTGGTTAGTGCGCTTGGCAAGGCAAACCTAATCAAGAACATATATTCTTTTAAATCACTCGTTTTCCCTGGGAGCACGGTGTTTTTTACTCGTTAAAACACAGTCTTTGAAAGGTTTTCTCACGTGTGGATAATTCATTCTCATCCACTGACGAGACATCGAAGGTAAGGGAATGAACACTCTTCATTGTGATTGTAAGAGAATAGGGTAAAGTACTGACTATTACGCGTGGCCGGGGTATGTCCAATCACACACAGCTGTGTAAAATTCTGGGCAGTATACAGATTTTGAACAGTATGCCCTCTCGCGGCGCAATTGGATTCAAGCGACGAGAGAGGCAGACAGCTGAGAATCCATTTCCCACCCTAATTTCTTCGTAGGTGAATACAGCCCAAAGACTAATTAGCTAGTGATTGGAAAATTAGTTTCACTTTCGTTTTCAATTCGAGTGTTGTACTGATGGAATTTGGAGGGAAATTTACAGCTTGCTGTAACATACCATAGCCTAATTCTTTTAGTTTAGTGCTGCTATTCGATATTTGAATGTTTGTTTACTACACCAGTTTCCGAGAAAATGCCTTTGCCAAAGCCATATTTACAGTTGCTGCAGAACACTGAAAATGTATTCTATATTTGTTATTGGCTGCTTTTACTCTTGTGGAACCTTGGGAGATCTTTAATTTCCGAGTGCCGAGGAACAGTAGATAATTTCCTGATAATTTGACTGAATTGATCATAAAACACCGTCGAATACCAAATATTTGGGGATGAACAAGAATGGCCCAATTCATTTTACCTACTAAAAGGAGAAGGTAGGGAGGTGAAACCTATCCAGTGCCTTAAAAATGACTCAACTGACGATTAATGAAGTCACTCCAGTGCGGCGTGTTATCAGTAGGGGCCATTCAATTTAAAAGTGCTCGCAAAATTTGGCCTTTGCACGAATTGCTCGCAAGAATTAGATGAGTGCTCGCTTGCTCGTGCTCACAAAATTTTTGCCACTGCTCGGATGTTCGGATTCTCGTTAAAATTCTCCGTAGCATAGCGGAAGCATATATTTGCATCTTGGAAACATAAATTGACGCCGGAAAACTGGGAAATGTTGGGGAAACATGCACGCGGCGCTATTACTGTTTCTGGATGCATGCTTCCTCGAATTCTCCGCGAAAGGCACCCGCGAAGGTAGAAATCAAGTAGTATAGTTTTGCTGTCACATTAATCCCAAACTAAAGAAAAATAACTGCATGTCTGGGATTTAAATTGAGCTCAAAAATTGAAACGATTTCAGTGGAAAGGATAAACCACGTAATTCAAGTGAAGTAGGTTTTGGCAATAAAATTATTATCGTTTGCGTGTGTTATTTGTCCGGTTGGGTGTGTTAAATTTCCGAAGTGCTCGCTGCACGCCATCAGGTATTTTCTAAAGTGCTCGCTGCTCGCAAGTCAAATTTGATCACTGCTCGTGCTCGCAAATATAAACGCACTGCTCTCATGCTCGCAAATACTCGCGAAGACCATTCGATACCCCTAACAATCCATCATGGGACAAGGGAACAATTGCGAGTGGCTCTTACTGAATGCGTGTCATACCTGTTGGGTTCTTATGTGCTACTCAGGTTTGATGAGGATTACTAAAGTATGGCAATTTTTAAACGTAACAATTCTGAGCTGCTGAATTAATTGAACAACTAAGATTTCAATTCCTGTGCAATTTTGATTTCCTCTTCGTTAGCGATGCAGTCCTCGTCAAAGGTTTCCCAAACTGAACATGAACATATTTTATTGCCGTGTGTGCTTTGCATTCTTACATTCGTTTATACTCGGATACAGGAGCCATTCTCTTGCCTTAAATAGTTTACAATTATTATCCATTGACTTGCTCACTTGCACAGATAAACTCCAGCTTTTCTTAACATGAGCCATACCTCAGGATTCCCGCAGACTTCTCCGGGCCAATTCCAGCCTGCTTACACCCAGGCCCCTCCAGGTCAACCGTTCTCGACACCACAGGTACAGCCTGGGCAATACTATGCTCAACCTGGACAACCGATTCAAGTAGTTGTACAACAGGCTCGGGCTGGTCAGCGTCCAAATCAAAGAAGGCCGACCACACCCCTCACTACTGCTTACTGGAAAAGTTCTTTTATTGCTGATAAACTGGTTGAGTTTGTGAGTAAACCTGGAAATCCTTTGCCAATTAATTAAATAAACATATACATGTATGACTAAACCTGAAAATAAAGAACAAATAAGTGATCCATCTCTCATCAGCTTCGATATTCGAGCCGGTTTCCTTTAGATTAACACATAAACAGCCGATAGTAAATCACATTTCTATGGGGAGTAAAACTTACACACCTACACGACTTTAAGTTTTGGGCGACGCTTTATGCTTCTGCGTGTTTTGCCAATTGGTTCATGTTCACTGTTGCTCAGGGTATACTGATTAACACAGAACATAAAATGAGAACTAGAAAACATGATTAAGGGTTTTGGATAATTCACAGATAAGCACGATAAGAGATCTTAGCTTATGTAAGGACTGGAGTAACCTGCAGGCTATCTTGGAGTAACGAGGTACTCCAAGAGCTGCCAAGAGGCGTTCACAGCCAGCTAGGCTAGGAGCAATCTCATGCACAGGGATTGTTGCCAAACACTACTTAAGGTGCAGCTTTTACTGACGTACTGGGGTAAATTTCTTACAAGAATATTCTTTCTGTCAATGTATAGTTAATCCTGCTAGCCACTTGGATCTGTATCGCCAGTTATTCCGACCGAATGATTATAACAGACGGAAAAGCCAACTTCTTCAAGGGAATCACAGTGTTTTGCTGGGTGATGGTTATCGTGTTTCAAATAGCATTTGCTTTCTTCTCCAGTATTACCCAACGTTACTTCTCAAAACCCAGGCACTTTACAATTATCGTAAGTATGCATTGCATGTCTCACATGAATGCACAAATTTTCTTTACAACTTAACATAGAAAAAAAAAAAAAAAAAAAAAAAAAAAATATATATATATATATATATATATATATATATATATATATATATATATATATATATATATATATGTATATATATAATTGAAAAGAATAACCCAGTTACATTTACCTGGCTGTAGAAGGTAAATGAAGACGAAAACGAAAATGAACAGCCCATTGCATTCGGTTTAAATGTAAACCAACTTGGTTTACTTGTGACTTTCTGCATCTCTGCGCATTGACAGCAAACCATCAGAATAACAATGTTATCAGTGAAGTCACCCATGGTCAATGTCACTACTGAGCTAATAAACGAGAATTCTTTTGTTTAATTGGTTGCTAAATTTCAAGAACAAAATATTGTTTGTATACTTGTTAACAAATGTCTTCCCCATATATATCGTCTCTGCGCCATTAATTTAGGACCTCTCAGAGTAACGGAAAGCGAGATAATACCCTCGCTTGCCCAGTTTGCGTAACTTTGTTTGCTAAATATCTTCCTTTTGGTTTTTTGCAGTGTTTTGTGGTGCAGGTCATATTGACCATCTTGCTGATCGCTTGCACGGTAAATCTGGTGCCCCTGGCACACGACAACACTAAGTTGTACGATTTCCTGACCGAGAGAGGAAAAACAACCCTTATTACCCTCTATCTGGCACTGGTAATTTAAAAACTTTTAAATCATTGCTTGCTTCGTCAGGTTGAATAAAGAAATTGGACCCTAGTTGCTCTTAAGGTCGGCACACACGAGGGAACTGGTCCCTGCCTCTAGTCCCTGCAACAAGTCGCGGGGACAAGTCCTATCGTGTGAACCAGCCATTTTTGCCATAAAATGTAGTCGCGAGGACTAAATTCGGTCCCTGCAACTAGTCCCACGAATTCAAACTGGTTCGAATTTTTGGTACAAGTCCCTGCGACTTGTTCCTGGAGACGCTTTGTGTGAACTGTTCGTGAGACAAGTCCCTGCGACCATTCCCTACGTGTAAACTCTTCCGGAGACTAGTTGCAGGGACCAGTCCCCTCGTGTGTGCCGACCTTCAATCTAGAGATGAGTCTAATCTCTGAAGTCCTCTATTATTATTGTCAGATACTGATAGAAATTTCAGCTGCGAATCGCTATGACCCCGTGAATAATAGAGAATTTATTGTAACGTTGCTTGATTTCCATTTAAACAATACATAACAAATTTCGCATTTCTTAAACAGGTTCGTAGGTTTTTTTTCACGCCACCGGAGAAGTATACGGTCTGTGCATTCGTAAAGGCGCATTGGTGGTGGGAAACAATTATCATTTATATTAGCTAAATGAGGCAAACCGAACCAGATACAAGAATGGGAATCTGCAGAAGCTCACTCATTCAAACTATAAACTCGGGACCTTTGGAAAACTCGCGCAGGTCGGAAAGACCAAGCATTTCTATTCGTAATATATAATTAAAATGGTAGGACGATGGCGCTACGTTAATGCATTTCGAATTCCCCGCTGGAGGTAGTCTACGTGATCGAAAAACAATTCTTCTACTGAGTTGCTCTCCACTGACCTCTGCTGTTACTGCAAGTTCACTTAGTCTTGAAAGAACTGGATGTAAACCATTTAATTGTTTGGACCGAGCCCTCTTCCACCGCTTAGTCCTATCTCAGGTTTTCACCTGACCTGTCCTGTTCAGATCGACAGTACCTAATAAACAACGCCTGTTCTTCTCGTCAGATTTTTGGTTTTTATGCCTGCCTTTGTTTCCTGGACGACATTCGATCGCTCTACAAGATGATTGGTACACAAAAGGTAGAGGAGCAAGCTGTTATCACTGAGCAGCAACAAGTGGTTGGCTCTTTCACCCAGCCCGTCCCAGCGGAGCCTGAGCTCAACTCACAGTTGTGAGACTTGGCCGACACTGCGTGCATGTTTTCCGACAGCGTATCATTCCTTTACATATATGCAATACTATATGGGGCAGTAGGTTGTAGGTTTTTACACTTGAACTGTGTCTGTTTAAAATTTATGCCTCGCCTCTAGATGGTAGGCCTAACCACAAATATCCGGATATTTTTCTAATATTGCAGTTCAGGACTTCCCGGAATATTTAGAAAAAAAGTGGAGATAGTTAGAACTCTTTTGAGGATATTGGGGATATTTTATTAAGGTTTTCCCCCCCGACCTTTGTGTTTTCCAATGATGTTCAAGAAAATTTGAGACTCATTTCATCGCCAGCACTTAACTAATTTCCCATCTAAAAAATGTATCTCGTTTTCCAAAATGGAGGACGCTGAGAACTTCGTACAGCACTGGCTTGAATGTTGTTCTACTTTTTCTGGTGTCCTTATATCCACAATAGTTCACTAAACTTATTCAGCGTATTATATACTTAGAGGGTTTTTATGGATACGCTCTTTTTTAATAATTATGAACGTCTAATTTTGGAGTTGAGGCTGAACGTTCTTAGAGTTTTTGCGATTTTAGTCTGAAAACGTTCTTAATTAAGATGGTATACAGTGTTTCAATAAATCATGCGAACGTGACAAGGGCCGTAGCTAGTAACAGGCAAACCGAGGCACTCGCCTCAGTCATTTTTTTCCCGTTTTTGTTGTTTTTAGTCATTAAAAACACCCTAAATTCCCAGGAAGAGTCAGTCACAGTCAGTCAGTCAGTCAGTCAGTCAGTCACAACTCATTTCTTGGACACTGCCTCAAGTCATAATTTGTTTCTGGCTACGGCCCTGGTGACCAGATGGCTTTGATGGTGTGGAAGTTATTTTGGAACAGTTATGAATAAGAACTGCTGATTATTACAAACCGACTGATGTGTGTCATGCAATAATAAAACCATTGTTAATGTTATACGAAACATGCCCTTAAGTACTTGGTTAATTTACATTTTTTTACCTTTATTACATGTTTGCCATTTAATATACAGATTAGCAAAATAAAGACGTCCTTAATCCACTCTCAGCGTGAGGAATGTTCTTAACACGTTCTTAAAATTTGGTTAATCTCAGTCACAACGTTCTTATAGAAAAGGTTCTTATAAAAAAAGTGTGTATTTTATAGAAAGCTTTTTGAGACAGTTGAAAAATTCTTGAACATTATTTCCGGGAAGACATTTAGGCCACTTTAAGTGGTATTTGTGGGTAGCCTCAGGACATTGTGATGTGCATCAGTTATTGAACGGAATTCAATGCCATGTCTTGTTATTTCTGACACGGCTTTGAATCGGAATTGCACTGCTTCTGATGTAAGGTATAAATAGTTAACCGTGTTGAGCACCAATAAGGTCAATTTTTTGGCAGAAAGTACAATTTATCGACTTAAGTGTTATAATTTTAAACCCTTTAAGCACAATGTTAAGCATAATTTCTAGCCGCCAACTGTTTTCTTAGTCATAGGATAAGAATTTTATCCTCGGAAAGCCAGGATTTTGGGGGACGAGCCGAACATATCCGAAGACGTTTCGAACCTTCACTGGGCCCTCAAGATGGGTTTCTCAAACATTTCCCAGCAAGTCGGAGACTTAGCTAAAACGTGCCATCATTTACCCGAACTCTTCTTTTATTTTATTGGTTCAAGTTTACATTTTTTTTTTTTTTTGTGAAACTGTTTCAGTCAAGAGTTAAACAGCTCAAATTCTTCAGCAAGGCGTGTGATCGTAGAATTCGATACTCACGCCTAATAAGGCGCGAGAGTTGGGAGGCAAAAACTGCCTACCTTAGATGAATGAATCCACGTCATACTACTTGATAATGGAGACGTATTAACAACATAGGGCATCAGTGGCAACAGAGAAACGTTTGTTGTTAGTGCAACTATTAGTGATAGATTTGTGACTTCAAAGAACCAACAAGTATACAACAACAAGCATAATCGTCGTACTATAGTTGATTTTGTAGCCCGCTAAGTATCACTAAGGTTTGTCACTGATATCAGTTATAAAAATCATCAGTATAAAGAATAAACTGTTGATCTGCGGATTTATGGGTTCACAGAACTGAAAACCGTTTAGTTAACATCACTAAAAAGTTGTCAATAGAATACACGCTGTTCAACTGCATATATATGTATGTAATTTGCGTAATAAAGGACCCATTGATTGAAGTAGTATTTTGCAACTATATTGCCTGAAGCAATGAGAGGCATAAATGACGTCAACTATACGTCTTAAGACCATTTTATATGGGACAAGCTTCTGACATAGCTACAAAAATACCTAAAATAACCTGCGAGTTAATTGTAGGTAACTAGTCAAATATCTAGATACACTAGGGGTAATTGTAAGTAAGCACAAGGGCCTTGAACAAACATTTTCAACCAGTATACATATACTTTACTAGTAAGTAAAACAAACTTTCCACCAATTACTTGCTCCTAATAATTCTCCTGGTGGCTACATTACATGTAGTTTTTATTTACTTTAAATATCTTATATTACTTGTTCAAAAATTCAGACGTCTAATAATTTATACTAGCTTTATAATTAAAATATACGTTTTCTGTTCTGCATTACAAGCAACCTGATTAATTACCATTTGGAGCGTTGTTAAATTTACGAGCTAAAACCTTGACCAAAACAATAGCCCAACTGCGTGTTGATCTCTAAACCCTACCCTTGATTACGTGAGATTATTGAATTTTAAACAGTACTATTTAATCAAACTGGGATTGCACAATAATTAATCGTACAAACACTGCAACAGCTATTAGCTATTAGTGTTACTATCACAACACTACCAAACCAATATTAAAACCTGTCCCACCTAAATTATTTTACATGAATCCTCCTTACAATGGATACATCTCGTAAAGTAACAAAATATCAAAGCGACATAGCTCATTAAGAAGCTAACGTTCTGAGTAAAGGTCATTGTCTGGGCAAGAAAGGACAGCCTAGGAGATTGTTGGGTCTTTCACAGAAGTGAACGGGGTTATGTTGTATTTCAGCATACATGGAGCTGAGGAGAAAATAGATTCATTGTTTGTTGTCTGACATTAATTGGTAACAGCAACCAACTTTCAAAAACACTTTGCAACATGGTAGATCAATATGGCTGGAAAATAGTGTACATAATATTTGATTCTTTTTATGTGATTGTATAGTCTACATGACACGTTTGCTGTGGACATTTTTAAGATATTTCTTTCTTTTGCTACTAAATGTACATGTACAATGGTATTTTGCATTTTTGCCACTAGTGAGGAGCATTAATTTAAGAACTTTAATACAAGGAAGTTATTTTGAAAGGTGTCAGTCATATTCTGAGCCAATTGTGATGCTCAGTTCCTTGCCCAAAATGTCTGTCTGATGGAACCACTTGTTTGTGTCCAGAACAACTGCAATCAGAAAAATCCACCACATTAAAATCCTGTACATTACCCTTGATTAAAAATGTTGCTAAAATAGCAGAGAAAATCATAATCACATTTTAAAAACTAAACGTGCATGACATTAGTTAGGCAAACTTAAGCAGTTGTAAATCGTTTCCCTGCAGTTTGATTCCTTTCTTTGCCATCTCAGGAGCGATTCTTCATGCTCAGATCTCAGACCACAAACTGAGGTTTAATTCCTTTAAACAAATCAATAACATGGCCAAATAACATACTTATCTCCCCTGATTGGACCGTCACTTCAAGTTTTGGGTCACAAACAAGGGCACATTCTGGAGGGGGCTCCAGTGTCCACTTTTTGGTACCCTTGATTTGGGCCTGCCAAGATGGGTTCCCTACGTTGTCAATCTGCAGACCAGAATAAAACAGCACTGAGAAAACGTAAATACATTTTATTACGCAGTGATACACTTCCATATATTTTGAGACCTTTCACACTATAAAATTAACACTGTGACTGATCTTGACCGAGTCAAGATGACTTCGAAACATCCTAGTTTCCTTTCACTAATTTTTGTAATCAATTGAGTTTTAAGATGTCTCCTTATAAGATTTCCAAGTATCAATATTAATATTGCAATTAATGCATTAGTCTATTGCACAGTCCCCCAAGCACATTTTCTTACCATAGGGGAAAATATCCTCTGAACAATTTTTGTTAAAAAGATACTGCTCAATGTGCTTACAAGGAATCTCCCTAGTTTTAGTCATCTGGAAATATTCAATGAAATGATCTTACACTCGAGAGTACACACCGGTAACTACGTTAGGATATACATATAAGTCATAAGGAAATAAAGAAGGGATAAACAGTTATGTTGACATTCATGTAACAGAGACAATGGGACTGTACCATCTGCCCAAGAGGTTTTACAATTCCCCTTGGGTGACTTTTTAGTGTTTTAAAATACACATAGTACAAGAGGATGCATTGGCTCAGTAAACAACTTGACGTAAGATTACTTACATGTAAATGAGCACCATAACCTGGGCATCCCATAAACAACCAGTCTGTCTTGCTTGATTCTGAGGTCTCCGGCAAAAAATAAGGCATTTTGTAATGTTTCCGAAGTTCATTAGCTGCAGATGAATCACAGTTGCTCCTGGAGTTAAAAACATGTTAAAGTAAATTAAAAGCAATTAAAACAGAGCTACACTGTATTCCTTGAACTCGAATTTATTACATGTACAGTGAGTTTGAGACTGCCAAAAGATATTACAGGAGTTGGGGTAGGAATGCTCTTTTAGGGGACAGGAGAGGGTGGCAGGGGGAAAGGAGAAGGAGCTTCCCCTAGATTTCTTCAGATGATTGCATTTTCTAGTGTGATGACATCATGGATCATGGGTTATATATCTTGTTCTCATTTCACTTTCTGTCTGATTTTTCCCCTGGGTTAAAGTCATTGGCTATTGGGGACAATGTAATTTTGAGTAAACAAATATTGCCAATAGAACATAAACTATTAAGAATCCCACAGAGTGGGAGGCAAACCAGCTGGCCATTTACACAAAGTGGCAGAGGAGTTGAACTCAGGACTACTGAGAACAAGTCCAGATAGCAGTAAGGAGTAGGATTTGAATCAGAGACCTCCAGATTTCAAATCCAGTACCCTAAACAGGAGTCACAAATTTCAAGTAAATCTGCGAAATCCCGCAAGATTCACAAAAACACACAAAATACCGCAAAATTTGTCAGAAATCTTACCAAATACATGTCGGTACAACATATTTGAAACATATATCTTGGCTGTTGGGGCTGTTTACTTGCCGTAAAATCGCAAATTTATCTTAAACTTCGTCACTGCAATGAGTAAACAACATTCCAAAACTACCAGGCATTCTTAGATCTGATTAATGTTGCAAAAAACTGGGCAGTGGCCACGATGTCAAAAGCTTTGCCATTGGTGCCTTTCTTGAGCGCATTGTTGTTAAAAGAGCAAATGAGAATCGATCTTTTAAAAAAAACCTTGTGGTCAAACAATTATAGCAAACACGTACGATAATCTAAACGAGTTGCTCAAATTTTCTTGCAAAATTGCTGGTTTTAGAAAGGCAACATTATTTTATAAGTGGTCAGTGTTTCTGTTGCTGTTGTTATTGCATATCCTAATGTTCATCAATTTCCAAAAAAAAAAAGGCAAAATTGCCATCTTTTTTTGTTAAAAATGTTTGTCAAATCTGTGCAAAATCAATAACTTTCCAGCAAAATTAGCCCAGAAAATTCCCATGAAATTGGCAGTTTTTTACTGATGGTTATTCAGCAAAATTTGCCCCAAAATTCCCGTGAAATCGGTCATTTTTTCCACGAATTTGTCTCTGATAATCCCTTGAAATTTGACTTTTTTTCCAGCGACCTATCAGAAGCCCTGCCTAAACCACCTGGACATGCTGCCTCCACTTTACATTTTGTTAATATACATGTATATATATACAGTAACTAATTTTAGTTCCTTGAGAAGGCAAAATGAACTACATCAAGCGCTGTGATTGGCTACTGGAGCATGCAAGATAAGGCTAACTTTCTGCTTGCAATCGCCAGATGAGTACTGCAGGAAATGACTTGTGTTCTTTACACCAAGTAATGAATCCTTTATTTACAACGCCTCTTTGATTGATATGGCTAGGCATTGATTTATGTCAAACTCAATATGGTGACATTGCAAAAAACAAAATTGGAAATTGTCTTCTGCCATTAAATAGTCGCTGAGAAGAAAGATCTGAAAGAATTGTACAGCCTTTCTGAAAATTTTAAGCCTTGTGCAAGTCATATTGAGAGCTTACTTGGTAACTAGACAATAGGCACCTTAAGATACCAGGACGGGACAAGCTAGGAGGGCTGCTGGAAGTAAATTAACTCAACCGGGCATGTGCATGAGAACTCTCGACTCATCTCTCTGCCATGCTCATCTCGTCGAGGACACCATTTCGCCCGACTAGCCGTCGTATCGAAAACGTGAGTATTTTGAACTTGTTTTGCCCCGATAACTGTTCCAATCGACTTTATTTTCAGTTATATTGATAGGAATGTTTATAAGGTTCACAGTTTTCGTGATTGTAGTGTAGAATACTACGCTGAGATACGAAAATGTGAATAAAAATGTTCCTCGTCTGTTCATTTGCATTTCTGCAGTCACTGTTCAGATGCTATCATGAGTGTGCAAGCTCAATACAAACTGTATGCATCGAGAGTACATCAGTGTAAGTACAGTCGATAAAATGTTGTAAGAATGAATGCCATGGAGCATCTATCGAGCAAATAAAATACACATTTTCAAATTGATGCTTAGTTGTTTTTTTATACTACCCAGAACTTGATGCAACGTTTGTTTGATTTTTATAATGTTTGCTTAATACAATTACAGATGTAAATTGAAACGTTCACTAAAAGTCAGGATTCTTCAGCGACAGAATTCCCAAACGCTTTAATGGTAAAAAGCCATCTGAAGCAGGTCGATCAGATTGTTCATTTAATTTTTTCTACGAAAATTATGGTTTCTCTATTAAAATTTTGACAGATGTTTGCTTTGCTTATAAAGAAAAAGAAATTCGGCATCGCTGTTCACTATTGTTTAAGTCTAATAGGATAAGATTTCTACCATCTCTTTTATAGTGTAATGGATGTCATTGCTTCTGTGAATAGCTTGTACGAGGTTCGAATTATTGACATTGCCATCCTCTGCGAAAATGCACATCTTAAGCATTTTGTTTTTGGCGAAAGTTTCCCGTGTCCACTGCTGTTGCCGTCCTGGCCTTCCCGTCCTGGTATCTTAAGGTCCCTACTATTATTGTGTTGCTTGGACTTAACCACATTCGCAGAAGTATAAAGACATTAGAGCCAAGTTTTACTGAGAATCTATTTGTCACTTACTGTTCAAAATTGTTTTTATTCTGGATAGCTGAATTTTGCCGTCTTTCTTCTTAATTTGGTTGCTTTTGTTACACATTTACAAGTACAAGCCCTTTCAATAAAATTTTTTGAATCAAACTCTACACAACCAAGTCAACTTTACCACTCTGTTTTAGGATGGCATTGCCCAATATTTTTTGTACAGTCATGTACATGTATTGACAACTGTGAAAAGCTGACCAACTCTGGTGTTTTAGTTAAAGCCAGTTTTTACAACAGGATGTTCATTTAATGCCAGATTGTTAATTTATTTGCCCTAGTCATTTTCCATAGAGGATCAAATACAGGCATTATGTAATGGCTGTAAACCAACATCCAGTGAACACATCAGAAGGCAACCGCTACAAAATTCATCTCGGGATGGGAAATGAATAATTAACAATAAATGAGTTCAAATGGAACCAGAAGTAGAAATAAGATGAAAAGAAAAACTGAGAAAACGAATTAAAAATTTAAGCTTAGCTTGTTTTTGCATAAATTAAACTGAGACAAACGTGAAGATAAGTTGTTGTTCCTAGTTTATCAGCAGGACCTGCCGTTCAAATATTATTTCTTAAATACATCTTTTCAAACAACTCCTAATTTATTTTCAACAGCAATGAAGAGTTTGTTTAACTGGCTGACTCTCAAGGGGGTTCCTCTTCTCAATAATTGACAACGACGAACGAACAGGTTAATATTTCATGCACGCTTAAACAAAAGTCAACAATATCAAATGTCATTTTTAGTAATCAAATCCGTGAACGTGTTCAATCTTCTATGACTACGAGGGAAAAAAAAAAAAATAAAAAAAGCCATCCTTACCAGCCAATATACCAAGGGTTCCCTTGCATATTTGCATCTTTGTCCGACATGTTGAAAACTTCTTGAAGCGACTTAAAATTTGTCTGGTAGGGAAAGAACTGGCACTTTTGATCCTCTGCCAGTAGCACTGGACTCTCAGGGCCATAAATTGATTTAAAGTAGTTAAAACTAAAGTGCTGCGAAGCTGTCCAGTCTTTAGTTCCATCAGTGATTACAACAGGTCGCGATGTGTAAGCGTATCTTCGTACGAAATCCTCTTTCGTTAGCCCAGACACTTTGTCAACCCGATGGACATCCTTGCAAATACTGCAATTCACGGGCGGGCGAAACATGTCTAAAATAATTTCAGGGTACGGTATCAGACAAAAATCTTTCTCCATTTCGAAGTCTAGCATGTATTGAGCAGCTTGGAACAGCGAACGATGTGATAGAAGTTCTTGTTGATACAGAATTAGACCCAATCCACAAAGGATTCCAAGCAAGCCGAAAACAATGCTCGTCAAAACAGAACAGGTTGGTCGTTTCTTCTGTAGGTTTTTCACAGCCGTTATTTTCGCAAGCTGTGAATCTTTGATTCCTAATTCTCTGGCTTTCTTTCGCAACGCTTTGAAGGCGTCGGTGACTTTTTGGAGATCGAGTTCTTGGCCCTTTTCCGTAGCCATGACTTGTCGTTGACTTGTTGCCGTGAATTGAGGAAGAGAAATATAAACTTCACGCGAAGGGGAGGGGGCGGGGGTTAACCAATACAACCGCTGACTCGTCATAGCAACGGTGGTACCCATGTGGTATGGTTGTTACCACCTCATCCACCTGATAATTACCGGTGACAAATAACCGCATTTTCAGTCAAAGCCATTTACAGATGTCCACGTGTGTTGAACACCCCTAATGCAACCCCATTATTTCTCAAGTACTTCATCTCAAACTTCACGCTTGTAACATAAACAGCCCAAATCGGGCATTTCAAAAAGAAAGGTTTCTATTAGTTGCCGGAAGGCGTGATTAGAGTATGTTCGGAAATATGGGGGAGAAATTTTAGCGACAGTTTGCCGCCGTGTTTGCATTAAAACTTATCACGGAAAGTTAATACCTATGAAGTTTTCCACATTTCCTTTAGAATCACTTCGGTATCGAGAACTTTCACTGATACATGATACATTTTAATTTCCTTTTCTCGTATTCGTTACAGTCAGTTTAGAGAACAACAATTTTAGCTTCATCAATTTGTTTGTCTAGCTAGAACATGTTCACAGTGCCAATTAGGAACTTAATACTCTGTTCGCTTGCTATCATATAGGCAACTGTGTAAATATAGTTCACCCCTGAAGCCAAAACAATACCGTGTCGTTCTGAGGAAACGAAACAAAAAATCAAAGTAGCTTTACATATTTTCGCATTCGTTTTCGTTTTACCATGATATAAAACCCACCTCCTGAACCGTTTTTTTTTTAATATTTTCTTATCAGTATCACCATTTTCACTTTTTATTTCCACTGTTAAAATGTCCAATTTCAAGTCTCTCAGGTTCAAAATCGGAATAGCGAATGGTAGAGGATCGAGAAAGTTCGAACTTGCCTAACCCGCGATCAGACGTTCTCATTATTTCTTGGCTCGTGCAGTATGTATTCCATAAATATATATATATATTTTTTGCTGAAGTTGTTCGTTTTTTGAGAGAAGTATGTACGGAGAGAGGGGCACATGAAGAAATGGGGACGGTCCCGTAAATTCACCTGATTATCACGGGAGATTTCAATCCCAATGCTTGTCTCCATTGTTCTTTTCGCTTTGTCTACTTTGTGTTTTTTATTTGTAGTTTTCTAGTAACTTTCGTCTGCATTCCTCTACAATTTCTTTAAATTCTGGCATACAACGTTTGCTCCCTTCTTCGAATCCGTGTCTTTAAAAGAGATAAAAGTACAGCTATTTTACAGCTTGCGGAAATGTAAGGTAGAGTTCGCACTACTGATCACTGCTTGGTCCTGAATATTATTATGTAAATATACAGCAGTACGGTTACTGGAGAAGACAAGTATGGTGCTGGAAGAACGGGGCTCATGTGTCACTGTAAAGCCTGATCTTGGTTTTGCGATAACTATTACGTAAAAGAGGAGATACGAAAACTTATAAAAGACAAAGGCAATGCCCGCATCTAGTTTATAGCCGTCAACCTCAACAGTTTCCATGGCACCAAAATATTGCGGTATAATCATATGGTTTATACAGGCTTGTTCGGAGGTGTTAAAGTAGCAACTGATTCGTCTGGAATACACTAGATCAAACGCAGAGACTTAATTACGCCTCCTCCGATTTTGGCCCCTGCGAGACCCAACGTGGTGCAGTTGCCTTCAAGGGTCGGGTGAAGATGGTAGAAAGCGCATAACTCCCTTCGAGCACAAAACGTTCTTCGCCCTAGGAGAATCTACAATGCTTTCTGTGTTTTCTTCTTCTAGTTTGATGGTCGCTAAGTGCCTCAGGCAAATTCCGAACAAAGTTCGTGTCTTAATCAGCTAGAGAATTTTCAGAATTATGGAAAAGTGCATGTACTTTAATTTTGTCTTTGCATTTATCACAAAGGTGTTTTTCTTTTAATAGAGGGAAATGGGGGAGGAGAATACCAAGGTATTTAAATTTCATTATATTGATATTTTTTCAAGCCTAGTCATATGGGTATATCTTGGATGAGTAATGTTTGAATGTGTTTACGAACCCTAAACATTAAGTTAATACAAGACGTACATGACTTTAATGTTTGAAAATAGTTTATACTTGCGCAGATTTGATCAAAAGTTACCATGAAACGTTGAATACCGTTTACACGACTGGTTTTTAAATTAGAATTAATTTATAAATCAAGCAATCAAAGGCGGAGTTCGCGTGGACGTAGCCATGACGACTAAGCAAAGTTGTTGCAAAAATCGGGTAGTTCACCAACATCTAGCACTGTTCTGCCTGGAGAAACACATGTCACGCGCAGAAATCGTGACAGCATAAATATTGAACTTTCGTTGGTTGAATAGCTGTATAGAGCGTGAAACAACGCCATTTAAAATAAAGTAAGAATAAATTTTCACCAGGTCAACACAAATGTGGATACATAGTGAATGTCAAAGTTTCTAGGATATAAAGACGCCGTGGAGAGGCAGCATTGTATTAATTGAATGACGTGTTCCATTATTTGATTTTGATACTCCTGGTCAGATTCGACCGTATTCCTGTCATCTCGCCACCATACCGGTTTTGCTCGTTTACAACTGGCAGGACCTGTCAGGGTAACAAGTTGAATGATGAGAAACTTATGAAGCTAGTCTATAAAAACAGCAGCAACGAAAACAAGGGAAGAAACAACACCATCAACGACAACAACGATAAAACGGCAAAAACAACAACAACAACAACAACAAATATGCTCATTAATAGCCTTTCTCCAGAGTAGATAAAGACTTGCAAATACCGTTAATTTCAGGATTTGTTCCTTCCTTAGGTTATAAACTAATTACAGAGCTCAAAGTTTTCTTACAAAGGGTGTCGGAAACCGAGTTTCACAAGCTAAACCTAAAGGCGAAGTTTTGATACTATATTGGTTTGCTTCTGTTAACACGAGGAGGTACCCAGAATCTGGTCTCTGGGTCTTTTATTTCTCTTGCACAATATTCGTCTAAATTCTACTACTTCTACCACTTGACTAACAAATGCACATGCACTTAAAATTTAAATAACATATCGGTAGCTATGTAAGTAGTAAATTATTATTGTTATAACTATGTGTGGGCAAACGGGACGACAAACCCTCAAGGATTAAAACTCATTTTAGAAAACTATCCCAAACACTTTCACGCGACTTTCAGAAGCGAACCATGCACCAAGTTTTTGAAACAACCAATAGAAGCTAAAGTTTAGAGAACAAGAAACGTAAACAGGATCTTTGTGCGAGACCCAGACCAAGGCTAGTAGACAAACCCAAATATGACTATCGATGGGGTATTTTTCGGAGCTTATACGTACCCTTGATAAACTAAGATAAACAACTTGAAGTCATAAGACTCACAGTGGGGGCAGTCGGGCCCTAGAATCACAAGACTAACGTGGTGGCTACAAAACGATAAACAATTAATGATCACGAACCAAAAATACTCAATTCTATAAAAATTATTGAACTTCATAACAACTATACCTGACTTTTACGCTTTATCTGAGCCTTGTAAAATTTCCTTCTGTGTTTTACACGAGGGTTGCGAAGTTCTTTCTTCTTCTTGGCCGTAAGACCCTTGTTCTGAGAAATCTGCGATAAAATGTAACGTATTCGAAGGAGTTTAAACATGCATGAAAAGGAAAAAAAAAGAATGAAATTAAAATAACTGGTTGAAGTCCTGGGTTTCTTTACCTCGTATGTTATCCCTCTTTTTCCGTCTCCAGTTTCTTCTTCGTCCGCAACCCTCTGTTCCGCGAAACTGAAACGAAAGTGCATCTTCAATGTTAAAGAAAAAACAACTTGCAATGAAATAACATCATACAAGGAAAGCGTAAATGCAGTTCTTAGCAAATGCAGATCACTCACGCCAGAGAATTGAAATGACACCATGACTGGTTGTCGAGGGTAGGTGGTTAGCGTGCAACTGCAACGTAAAAGCCATGCGCGCACTTGTGTCAAATTGTGAGCGCTATGTTATTTGTTTTATATTCGCGTCGTGAAAAAACGAAACCTCTCGTTGCAGTTAGCGTCATTTAATTTTCATTAAAACTTCAACTCTGAGTAAACACATATGATTTAACTTTGCTACTTTACATTTGTAAGCCGAGGCCAAAACTTAACCAAAACCTATCATAGTGTAAAGTGACAATGTTACGGCGAAGCAGTTATCCATTTCGTAAACGGTCGATGCCAATTTCGCGACACGTAAAAAAATTTTAACTATCAACGAATTTTTCTCTACGAAATTAAAGAGAAAAGAAAATTTGTAAGTACCACCCAATATCGAACCTGAAACCTCTGTTTCCTAACATCCGTCTTCTACCACTACACTACCAGTTTGATCCGCCAAATCTCCGCAAAATTTAATCATAAAACGTGACTTTCTTAAATATTAATGATAGAGTTGCCCCAACCATCAAATAAAAGCTAACCGCAAGCGAACCAGTGCCATTCGACGAGTGCGTTTTACTCAATCAACAAATTAGAACCAGTTTCTACCTTGTCCAGGCCTATACTAAAGCAGATATGGCATCGTCCATTCTGAAAGGCTTGGTTACCAATGATGGCATCGACCGTTTACGAAACGGAAATCAGCTGCGGCGAAGTACACCAATGTAAAAGCACACTTTGTTTGGATGGTTTCTGTTTTACTTGACCAATCAAAAGTTCAGAAATGTACGCGAAGGAGTTGTCACGACAACATTCACCGGGCGGAAAAACTATCACTTGCCATGTCAGTTCCACTCCTAACTTCTCGGAGTTTGATTTGTCAAATCAAGGGTGTAAGACATGTCTAGTAGAAGCTTTGTCGTTTGGTTACAATACAACGGTCATTACTGTTCCTTTAAAGAGCAAATACACTCACCTAAATGTCGCTTCCTTGACCTCTTTTTTCTTTTTCTTCTGAAGTTTGACTGCTTCGTAGTATTCCAACGGGTCCATCGCGTCTGCTTTACCTTCTACCTGTACCTTCCTCTTCCTTTTCTTATCTGTCTTCGATTTCTTTACCTTTCCTTCCTTTGAAGAAGAAGAGAATGGTTATTATTCATTGCGTCAGCAGACTGTTCACAGCCCTCTATTTTCTCGTATTTTTATTTGATCGTTAAATGCTCGAATAGAATCGCAAGGGAACTGAACGCCTCCCCGCCCCAACCCCGCGTGCTTTGTGCTTTCTTCGCTCGCTCTTTCTTTCGTGACCGTTGAAAAATAGAGAGGCGGTGAACAGTCTATCGCGTCAGTAAAGAAATTATTCTTGTACCTGTATGCCCGATCATTACTACACAGATACACAGACTGTCTATCGCAGAATTGCATTTACACTGAGTTATCTTAATGCTTTTTGAGATTAGATACCAAGAGCTTAAATCTGTCAGCTTAATAAAAACTACTGCAGGCAGCGTCTTCCTTTGGATCCTTAAAAGAACGACTTAGAGATGTTATTCATTCACTGTACAACGCCTGGTATTATTGACGTTTTAGCCTGTATGATAAGAGAAGCCTCCGTGACGCGAGCTATCGGTGTTTTTACCTTTTCTGTCTTCCTTGTTCCGCCGTCGCTAGTCTTGTCTTCACTATCTTCCGCGTCACTCTCATCGTCACCAAGAAGAGAGGATAGTTTTCCAGTACGTTGGGAAAGCTTTTTGGATCTTTTCTAAAAGAAGGTTTGAGTAAGTTCCTACCGTGGTCAGCGCTTACTAACAGTAAAACTGTATCTATTCAAGGTGATCGCACACACTTAAATTACTATCAGGTCTAACAGAGACCCATAAGTTGTTGAATCAACCCCTTGCGAGTTTCTGTTTGTTGCGTACAGAGTGTATTATTTATCACGAACTCTAACATGTGAAAATGATGAACGCTCAACATTACACAGGTAGCTACAGTGTGACGACACTGACAAAACAACTCCAAGTCGGAAGGCATGTAAACGTAAGGACTGCAAGCTACATTAATTCGATAAAGTATAGTGTACCTTATTATGGTGACCACTAGGGTTTGACTTTTCTTGTAAAGCTAAAGAAAAGAAATAAAACATAAATATCGGCAAACTACTGAAAACCAAAGAACCGAACGAACGGAGGAAGAAACGAAAGAACGAATGAACACACGAAGAAACCACGAAAGAACGAACGCAGGAACGAACGGAGTGACGAGCGGAAGGAAGCACGATGGACGGACGACCGAACGAACGGACGAACGGTTGAAAGGATGGACGAACGAACGGACGGACGACCAAATAGACGAACGGACGGACGGACGGAAGGTCAGTCGATCGGTTGATTGAATAATTGTACTGGAGCAGTGAACAGATAAAATACACAAACTAACAAACCAAACCAAAATGCACCACATCGAACGTAATTAGAACGAAAATACACTGTAAAGCACAAATGTATTATGTACATCGAATGTATAATAATGCTTAAACATGTATATCTTACCATTTTGTTCACTGGAGATTTGCCCTTGCGAAAGAAGCACCTCTATCTCTGGCTTCAATTTCTCATCCAGCGGTTCAAGTTCTGTTATGAGCTTCAAACATATAACAACAAACGACTGTTAGATTTCAAAAAAAAAAAAAAAGAAAAAAAAGCACAAACGTTGACAAAAAATTAAGCAGACATCGAAATCACCGAAGCAATAATGTAGCTCCATTTTGTTGTAAAAAGAATCCAACCAATAAATAAATGCAACCAAATGAAGTAAATCCAATAAATTATTTTAAGCCTGATAATCTGTCAGAGCTACTGGAACAAGAGAGTGTTACGCCACAAAATGTAATAATCCCCACAAAATGTAATAAGAATTGCCGCAAAATGTAATATTAACGCAAAATGTAATAAAAAGGTCAACGCAAACTGTAATGACTTTTCAACGCAAAATGTAATAACTTTTCTAACGCATATTGTAATAAGGCAAAATGTAATAACTCTCGTACGACATGTACGATATCTCGAAACCAGTATTATGACTCGGCCAACGTTATCCTAACGTAGGTGAATCCTATTATTTGGTTCAACTTGGTGTACAGGCGGAATCAGGTGGTATATCGCCTGTAACCCCTCCATACTTTCACAATCTTCAACTCAAGAGATTATGTGTTTCGAATAAGCGCCGCGTTGTTATTGAAGGGTGTGGTGATTGGAATATATGGGTACAGTCATTTCTCGCCTTGTAGACACCTCGCTATTTCGGACACCCCGTTAATATGGACAACTGCTGAATCCCCGGCAAAAATTATAGACTTTTGATTGAAAGAAACTTCCGTTATTACGGACTTTCGATCGCTTTTACAGATTTAACCAACACATGTTCCGGTCCTGACATCGGAACATGTGTCGGTTAAGTATGTAAAAGCGATCAAGAGTCCGTAATAACGGAAGTTTCCTTCAATTTAAAGTTTATAATTTTTTTTTTAAGTTTTGAGTTGACTGTACCCATATATTTCAATCACCACACCCTTCAACAACAACGCAGTGCCTATTCAAAAGACTATCTCTGGAGTTGAAGATTGTGAAAGGATGACGGTGTTACAACCTGATATTCCTCCTGATTCCGATCCACAGAGTTTTCAAACTGAAAGCTACTGCACTTTTTTTTTTCGAAACAAAACCTGTACATCAAATTGAACCAAATATTCAATTCACCTGCATGTCACAGTATTACCTACGTCAGGATAACGTTGGCCGGGTCATAATACTGGTTTCGAGATATCGTACATGTCGTTCGAAAATTATTACATTTTGCCTTATTACAATATGCGTTAGAAAAGTTATTACAATTTGCGTTGACTTTTTTATTACATTTTGCGCCAATGTTATTACTTTTTGCGGCGATTCTTATTACATTTTGCGTTAATATTACATTTTGTAGCGATTATTACATTTTGCGGCGTAACAGAGAGAAAATCTAATCTGCTTGATTGAAATATAGCCGTTGATGAATCTGAATCTGATTCTTTGTTTTTCTCACCTTTTTGTACTGCACCAGTCGTTCAATTACAGGGTGATCTCTTACGGAGGTTTGTCTTGCTTTCAGTAATAGGTAAAACCCAATGTTGACACAATAACTATAAAGTCAAAATACACAGCTAAGTATCTGCTGTTACCGCTAACAGACAACTCCCACAGGAGACACTTAGTTTTGTTACCTAAGGGCTGTAATCTCCATTAAGCCTGTTACAGCTGAGTTGCTTGACAGGTCCTTGATGTTAGAGATGAACTTGCTGTTTGTTGATACAATTCACGACACCCAAAAAGTAAAACGTTTGTTATCAATAATAATATTATGGGTGTGAAGACTGAGGAAACAGGTGACTCTAAACTCAATGACAGCCCTGTAAAACCACATTTTTGACTTCCTATGAAAGAACAATTCTCTTAAATCGATAGGAAGAAGTTAGCCCCGAGTCTTCTGTAGCTCAGTGGTTAATGAGACTAAAAAGCAACCGAGCCCTGAACCAGATGTCTAGCAGGGCCAAGAGTTCGACTCCCACCCAATGGGGATGTACAGCAGTTTGTTCTTGTTGCGCTATGGTCATAACTCTGCAGATGATAAGCAGCCACAACAATTAACCTAAAATCACAGCCAAATATTAAGAGTTCTTGGTGACTATTTCAAAGTCTTACTTGAGGTAGAGCTGGTGCTTCAGTTCAAGGTAGTCTGCTCCCTAAAATAAGCAAACAGATTCATTTATCATGTAATCTAGAAAGAGACATTTCCAGGCAAATGCTTTGGTCTAAGCTTATATCACAGAAGGCCTCCAATACCTCTTTGGGAACTTGTCCAGCTCTTGCCATTTTAACAAGGGGGTGGAGCTTTTCTATAACTTCCTTAAGCTGTGGTGGTAAGAAAGGATTCCAGTTAGTTCCATTGGAAAAGATGTCAATTTAAACAATCAGTCAAAGTCAAGTTTAACATTAGTATTGTTAGTAGCGTTAGTATGCGTATTGTATAGAGTAAGTGTTAGTATCGTAAGTGACGTAAGTAATAAGTTTTTTGTAAGTAGTGTAAGTAGCTACATTATTATTGTATTGTAAGCAGTGTAAGTAGCAATTAATTAAAATAAAAACATAAATAAAAAAAAATTTAAAAAGTTTAACATTGAAACTACAGTGCAACACATGGAGTGATGAGGAGTCTTAGGTTCATTCTAGATGATTTTGATTCTACATAGAATACCTTATCGGACAAAGTCAACTTTGTTTCTCTATATAACAGATGTATACACAATAAAAATGTTAATTTACTACACAAAAGTTTATTTCTAACTAAGTATCCTATCTACACAAGGAATATGTTTCTTTTCCATACTACCTCCTATAATTTACGCAGTAACTACATTCTGACACTCCCTGAACCCAAGAATACTACTACTCGTGGCCTTCGCTCTTTTTCTTATCATGTTGTTAAACAATGGAACTCACTGCTGGACAATGTTCAAATGTTGAACCTTAATGACTTTATAAAAGTATTACCTAGCCTTAACTTAATGTAAATTTGGGACATTTTGTAAGTTAAATTTCTGCTTAATATAGTATTTTAAAATATTAAGTATACATATTTATTTCATTTTGGCCGTTAATTGTAAATATTGTACAGAATTGTAGTGGGTATGTTACAGTATATTATCTTGACTTCTTTTGTTATTTTTCTCTCGAAAAAATTAGCTTGTATAATAGCCACTCTTAAATTCGAGAAAAAATAAAGTGTATGTATGTATGTACATATGCACCAATACATAGTCACAATTTGTCACTCTTGTGGTGCAGAACCAATTCCATTTTCATTAGTTTGTACTTATTAGAACTAGACGTTTTTTTCTATGTTGTGCATGCATTTTTAGTAAACGGCCAACAATTTGACCATAATGTTAAAAAAGAAATCAGAAAAGAAAAAACAAAACGAAACAAAACAAAAAGTTTCTATTAAGGTGACTGTCATTAGATCATATTCAATACACCTACAAAGAAAGAGGCACAAAGGAAGAGGTGATGAATGATTGTTTTGCCAGCTACATGTACATGTAAGCAACTACAGGGTAGAAAGTACACAAACAACTTTCTACCTTAAACTTGAATTCATCCATGAGCTTCAAAAGTTCTGGGGAATCCTTGATCAAAATCTATCAAGAAATTCTCACAGTTAACATCTGTAAATAATACATAATTTTGTAAATAAGTAACCACATTTTTTTCTGCGATCAAATGGAACAAAATTGAAAATCTTTGTTGGAAACTTGTAACAAAAAAGTGGCTTTAATTAACAGCTCCTTGTGTGTACAATGTAAGTATTGAATTTGGGCATGTACATGTTTTTTTTTTGTTTTTTTTTTTATTCCTCCAATTTCTAGCTAATACATAGATATGTAAATATAATGTAAAGAAAGTAGATAGTAACTGATAGTGATTTGTAAGAAAGAAAAAAAACGCAAAAAACAGAAATTACATCACTTAAATTGAATTACATTGTATATTGGAAGGAGAGGAGAGGGGCACATCTAGATAAACTAATTTCGTGTCCCTTAAAGTTATGTATAACTTGAGATTATTAAGAAAAAGAAAAAGAAAAAGAAGAGGAAAAATGACAAAATAGCTCAGAAAGTTATAAAGAGATAATGTTTTCATTAGTATTGAGCAAGGTACCAGTGTAAAAGTGTTTTTCTAAACATTTTTTTAGATGGTTTGTCTCTAATAGATTGCGGAATATTATTCCAAAAGAAACTTCCAATAATGCTGGGGCAAAATCTCCTAAGATTAGTTTGAAATGAAGGTATTGCAACTTGGTTGGATGATGCACTACGGGTACTGTAATTATGTAGTTCAGATACTGATGAAACAGGTAAATTAGGAAACTTATCATGGTGGAAATAATCATAAAAAAGCGTACACGTGTTCAGTTTAACAATATCAGGAAATTTCAGAAAGCCTAAGGATGAGTAGTGTGGAGTTATTGATTCCATTAAAGGAACATCATTTATAACACAAACTGCTTTGTTTTGTAATTTTACGATTTGAGACAATGGAGCGTTATAATTATTTCCCCAAAGTGTACAAGCATAGGTAAGGTAAGGATAAATAAGAGAATAATACACACTAATAAGTGTTGCTTTTGATACAAGTCATAATGTTTCAACTTAACCATTATATTTATATTTTTGCTAATTTTGCCACATATGTAGTCAATATGGTCATGCCAAGTAAGGTGACAATCAATATACACACCAAGATATTTTACACAAAAGGACTTCTCTAAATGAACGTTTGCTACAGTTAGTGGTGGATAAAGATTGTAACTTTCGTTTTGACGGGGCATAAAAATAAGAAACTTAGTTTTTGTCAAATTTAGGGTCAATTTATTACTGCACAACCATTCGTAGACAGCAGGTAAATGATTGTTGATTTCACACAATAGACTGTCAAGATCATATCCGGAAGCTGTTAATCATCTGCGTATAATCTCGTGGAAAAAAAGGTGGAAGACTTTGGAAGGTCATTAATGAAAATAATAAATAGCAAAGGTCCTAGTATCGATCCTTGAGGCACTCCAGTGGAGATAAAACGTGTGTCAGAAGCAACACCATTTGCATGTACCTGCTGTTTCCTGTTACTTAAGTAAGATTGAAACCAGTTATATTCACTTTGCTGTAATCCACAATACTTAAGCTTATATAGTAATATTTGATGGTTTACTGTATCGAGTGCTTTGCTTAAATCTAAAAATAAAGAGACCACATAGAGTCCTTTATCAAGAGAGGAAGCTATTTCTTCAATAAGGTCAATTAGACAATCAGAGGTTGTGAAACCTGGTCTAAATCCATATTGTTTTGAGGAAATCATATTATTATTCGTAAGATAAGATATCAGCTGATTAAAAATACATCTCTCAAATATTTTACTTATGGAAGAGAGAACTGAGATCACTCTCAAACTTCACAACATGTACATGTTGTGAAGTTTGAGAGTGAACAAGAAGTTAGGCTCATACTTTTTGGTAGATTTATTTATCAAGCAACAAGATAACTAAATTGCCCAATACCTGAATCTTCTCTGCTTTCGACAGCTTTGAAAGGTCCTGAACAATCTTCTCCTGAAAATAATAATAAGTGAACAATGTTTCTTACTGTGAATATTTTTAGTTATGTTGTGCAGTATGATCCTGTTCAATAAATCGTGATTTTAGAAGTTGGAAATACTTTCATTTATAGTACCTTGTCCAGTTCATTGTCTTTGTCTTTCCTGTGAGCACTTTCTGGAAGCTGAAAGTACAATTTTACACAAATTGAATATGTATATCATTAGTATAAATCTCCTAATGTTCTATCACAAATGGCGTTCTCTGATTGGCTACGCTACTCACTATCTATTCTGTTGTAGATAGTGAGTAGTGGAGCTGTGAGTGCTTGTTAACAAGCTGGCGGCCACTCCTTTACTTTACTGAAGTTTCTGTGAAGAGGATTTAAATAAACTTTTGAGCAATGAGTAGATTTATACGAAAACAATTAGATTATTCACTCTTGATTTCTATGCATGATAGCTGACTCGGTCTGCACCCTTGTCAACTACCAGGCAATAAAAAATCTTGAGCTAATAATCTAATTTTTTCATTATTATTACAATCAAAAACATTGTCCATGAATTAAAATTATAGTCCTGTGGTATCAATGACAATAAGTCCTAACCAGTCACCTATATTATCAAGGCAGATAAAAGCTGAAGTCTGTATGTTCTCATACAAACCCCTTGATTCAGGTAAAGTGATAAAAAACTGTCAAACAAACCTCAAAATCAGCTGCATCAAAATCTTGTTCTTCTAAAGAGGCAGCCATGTGCTTCTGTAGAGCCAGAGCTTCTTCTTCTTCCTCCTCTGCCAGCTTATCCATATCTTCATCAGAGCCTTCAAAAACAACAACAACAACAACAACAATACTTAAATATCAACGATCTCACATTGCTGACTTAAATCAGAGACTAAAACTGCAGCATTGTCACAATACACATCTAGAGTAAGAGTCTCCAAGTTTGAAAGCCTGCTTTTCATTCAAATTATTTCAAATCAATCTGACCTGAACATCAGGCTTTTGCATTGTAGAACAGCTGAGACAGACAAAGAATTTGACCGATTAGGAAAAAAAGGTGGATGGACCTACCTGCATACTCTTCCACAATATCAGCATCATAGAATGCAGCTTTCTTTCTACCCCATGACTTCTGGCTTGGAATGCCTACAAAAAAAAAAACAAATAAATAAATCACATTACATGTGGTCCCTAACTAACCTGAGTACGTGGAATTCTTCACATACAGTACATCTACATATAGTTAGGGTCCCTGTGAAGAATTCTGACAAGTAGTGCCTACAAAAGAAGCAGTTACCGACAAACATTCCAATATTTAGACCTTTTGACGGGGTAGCAAAGAGGGTGTTGTGATCCCATTTCAAGCACAAATTTTGACCAAATTTACCTCATGTACCACTTGCTTGTACATTGTATCATACAGTGGTGATCGTAAAAATGACTAACAGTTTTAATAAATCGTTTTGCTTTTTTAAATGATCTTTGAGAACTTGAATTCTTAATCATTGAAGTCCACATACATCTAACTTACCTTTCTCTCCAGCCTCTTCATTTTCACTTTCTTCTTCTTCATCTTCCTGTCAGAGAATGAGGTACATGTACAGGTACATGTATCACAAAAAATGAAATACTGCTTACTGTCTGGTCATCACCACATGTACACTGCATCTTATGAATGAACTCTAATAACCCCTCAGCTTTTAACTTGAAACAGTTACTACCAATATGTGATATTGCCATTGGTCACTGTACATATGGTCTACACATAAGCTTTTTCTTCTTTTGCCATCAAAAGTAGATAGGCAGTAGCAAAAAAGAGGTTTTTTTAACAGTTACTAGCTGGATTAATTCTAAATTCTCAGAGCTAAAAATGCAGGAAGAACTAATTAAAACTTCAAATACCTCATCAATTTCATCATGGCAATCTTCATTGATACTGGGGTCATCATCTTCCTCCTCCTCATCATCATCACCCTCACCATCTTCACTTTCTTCATCAGACTCATCAATATTGAGTGCCATTACTTCCTCATCCTAAAAGAGAGCCATGATAACAATCCCTGTTCAAACACAGTCAGTAATATTTCACTCTGAATAATATACATGTATTTTATACATTTAACAAATGTGCATGTAGTAAGTAACAAAATATAATTATTATTTTGTCAATTTACTAAAAGTAGGTAAAAAGTCTACAACAGTCCCTTGGATTTTCAAAGACTGTCGACAACGAAAGAAATCCTCACCACCACTCCTCTCCCCTCCCTTCCTCCACCTGCCCCCCCCTTCCTCTTTAGTTCTCCCTTCTTCTTCTCCTCCTCCTTGACATCATCATAGATATATGTACAGTACCCAATGGCAATGGCCTCAAATACATTCTAGTCATTACATGTATTTGCTTTAAAAAAACGTTTTAAATGACTGCAAAGGTATTATTTATATTGTGTCAAACATGGTTCCCACCCATTCAATAATGGACCCCCATTTTAGAGCTCATCCATTATTAATTAAAATAAAGTAACGAACACCTGAACCCACAGGTATAAAATTATCCTTGATGAGTCCAATAATTAACATTATTATTATCATTCCAAAACTTTCAACGCAGTACCTGTTGATCATCATCACTGGACTCCTCTCGTCCATTCTTGTTGTAGGCTGTACTCTCTAGAAGAATCTAAAAGAAACAGAAACCACACAAATGTCTCCCAAAGTACAGTATACTTATTCAAAGTGGTGACAAAAACGCCTTACTTTTTCATGCTACTGTATGCAACAGAAATATTCATGTTGACTAGTTATTGGGACTTTGCAATACAAAGAAAAACTAATAGTTACAGTGTGTGCATAATTGTACATTGTATAACTAACGAACTCCAAAGTAAACTGAATCCCATTGGAAAAATCTGGACGAAGTTAAGTCATATTTAATAAACAGTGGCTCCTATGGCTCCAATAGTTAGTTTGTAACAAATTCACTGAGTGAGTGGATATGCAGTGACCTAATGGATTGAAGAAGGACTGAACATCGAGATGTCTGAGTTGGATTACTGATTAGGGTCATTCTACGAAAAGTATTGTGATCTAAAGGCCAACCAGGCAAGATGCTGGGGTAGCTTATACAGTGCAGTACATGTAACTTCTCTGATTGTAGTCACCTTGCACCACAGAAACCTTCGTGTATTTAGTATTTAAGCTCCAATCATGGCGCAAACCACTTCAGCACCAACCCAGACTTTATACCCATCTGGCATTGCTGCCTTATGACTTGCCTTTTCTCTTTCAGCATGAAACTTATCAACATCATCATGGAAAAAGTCATCTTCTCCCTGTGGATGGTGATATATCTGTTATTATTAACTGTCTGAAGTCTTTAATTTTATTTTACGTTCTAATGCAAAGGGAAACACTGAGCCACATGTAAAACTATACATGTATAATATTTGTTGCACATTGTATACACATACAGTACCATTGCATGTGCTGAATCAATGAACTGAGTAACACTGTAACATGAAAATGCATTCCTTGGTTGACCTGTTTTACATTTTATTTATGACAACTATTAACAAGAAACACAAAACATCAATAGGCCAAAGGAAAGTTTGCTCTTCACTCACAGGATCTGGTTCATCATAAACTTCCTCTTTGTTATCAATTTTCTTCTTTGCTGGTTTCCGTGCCCTTGACCAATAAAAACATAACAGACATGAGAATGAAACTGTAAATTTTGATCTTTCTAAAGATAACTCTAGCTCTCTTTATCAACTATGACTATTTTTTAGCCAGTTTTGGTGATATTGACATCTTGCAAAAATCATGAAGCCCAAGATGCCGGATTCAAGATGGTCACTGTTCATAAACACACAGTGGCATCATTTTTGACATTATAATGGCATTACCACTTCGTACTTCAACTGCAAAGGAAATGTTTTTGAACATACTATAACACCTCCACGTTTCACAGGAAAATCTTTTAAGTCAATACTCTATAAAGAGTTTCACGGTATTGGCCCCCACTGCGAGAGGACCAAAAAGGCTGGTCAAACTGGATGCCGGATGTCACGTAAGCTTACACTACAACACCTGAGAATTCTACATCTACATGCACATCTCATATTTAAAAAGTTAGCACAGCATGTTACTATTTCATTTGACATTAGTACTCTTGTTTTAATTTCCAGTGTAGTTTAACTGTTCTAGGACTCTGATTAAGTATTATAGAAACCTTCACGCATGTGCATGTCCCACGCGCCTATATATCTAGCACGTGCACGTTGTTTACAAACGCTCTTTTTTCACTTTCAAAGGAGTTAAACAATTTGAAATACCATTGGAGCTTACCTTTTAGAACGGGCCATCCCAGGAGCTTTTAATAATGCTTAATTTCGTCACTTCAGCCGTTAAATTTAGAGAAAACCCTCTTGTGAGGTCTTACAACCAGTGCTCGCAGCTCGCCATCTTGTCTACGACCGAGGAAGAGTGGCACGAGTTACTCAGGAGCATGTTTTCATTTCTCCACTACTGACTGTAGTGCGGGCGTTTGTTTTGAAAAATGGCGGAATGATTGGCGGAATTCGTACTGGAAAACGTCTTTGCATTTAGCTCTAAAAATCAATGATTTTCGGCCAAAATATATTTTCAAGATCATGGATCTCTCTGATGTGTGTCCTGGTAAGGGTATATGACATATTGCAACCTTTAGAAGGACTTGATCGCCAAAAATCTATTATCAAGGGCCACTTTATTATGAGAAAATTAATATTGAAGTGACAGTTGGAAAAGTTGGAAGGAAACCAGGAAGAAATCGATGAAATTAATCTACAATGAGTTATTATTTATTTGAAGATTGCATACAGGCGTAAAGTATGTATAATACATGTTGTGTTTGTTTCAAGGACACGAGACTTTGGACTTCGGTGTGTACCAGAGTTGTATTTGAAGTTGGTTCAATCTTCCCAATTAGCCAAGTCAACATTCTGTCAATCAAAATTTACAACATGTCAATCAAGCAAATGGTTAATAGATAAAGAAATAATCAGACAAACTCTCGATATGTAAATGTCCACTGGTGATATTCTTTCAGTTGCTGCATTGTATACAAGAAGCAAATGCCCACTGTTCACGTCCCCTCTCTAGGATTGTGAGAAACCAATTAGCTGAGGTAAGCGTTCCGTCAAAATTGTAATATTATGAATATGTAACTGGCTCCAGCCTGGGTTTCTGTAGTATATAGCAAAGAGGACCCAATTTTTGAAGCAAAGAAGCTATTCTGGGATTGAATATTTTTAATGAAAAATAAAATCAATGCTTTATGTCTTCATGGTCAATTAACATACAGACAGAGTTGTACATTTTAAAGGATTAAAAGTTTATACAGGTTAACAATTCTGAGTTCGAAGTTGACAGTAACCATGGATTCAGATATTAGGAGCAGTTTGCTAATTACTACTGTTAGCAAGATGTTTTTTTCTGTAGTATATAGGAAACAGGACCCAATTTTTGAAGCAAAGAAGCTATTCTGGGATTGAATATTTTTAATGAAAAATAAAATCAATGCTTTATGTCTTCATGGTCAATTAACATAAAGACAGAGTTGTACATTTTTAAATCCCTTTTAATCCCTTAAAAGGGATTAAAAGTTTATACAGGTTAACAATTCTGGGTTAGAAGTTGACAGTAACCATGGATTCAGATATTAGGAGCAGTTTGCTAATTACCACTGTTAGCAAGATGTTTTATATCCTGTTAGTTTTTTTCTGGCAGATGAAGAATACAGTCCTACATTAAGAATATTATTGCTGAAACAGATGGATAAATTGCTAATAGTATATGTTAAGTGAAAGCCATTATCATTTTCCAGCATTTCTACAGTGTTTTCCAAGCCAAGAATCAAGAGCCTCATGATAAATGCCCCCTACATGCATCCAGGGATTTGTACTGGATTCAAGAGGGAAATAAAACACAGGAGTATGCTGCAAAATGGGTGTGCAACTTCTGTGGCAAAGCATTCTACTCAGAGCATTACCTTGATAAACACTTTGAGAACAAACATAGTGATAAGCTGGTAAAGGTAAGAACTGTTATTTTTTATTCAATTTGGTGTTTGCTCAATGCCTTCCACTGCTTTGTACTTAAAAGAGGTGGTCAGGCAATTCCATGGTGAAAATTATTCAAGGTTCTTCAAAGATCATTGAGGATCTTCATGAAAATCTTAAGATCAAGATCCTCAAACACCCTTGATTGCCAAGATCTGCAACTGGGCTTCTTTTGATTGTTTATGGGGGTGCCCCTTCAATTTGTACAGTAGCACTAATATTCAAGCAAAAGGGACAATTTATTTAATTTCTCAGCTACAGTACATCATACATGTATTAATGATCTTAACACCAAACACAAGATTCAATTTTAAAATTTCCCATGCGATGTCATTTAGTATTTGACCAACCCATTCAACTGTAATTTTAATTCAATGGTAATGCTGGATACATTTGACCAATTAAATTTTAGATCAAAAGGTCTATTTGAGCTTGTTTGACTAATTTAAGTACCGGTATTTAATTGATTACTTAAAACTTTACAAAATTTATATCTTGTTTTTGTTATTATATATTTTATAGGCTGATTAAGCTATCTCTTTTCTTTCACCTAGGGCTCTACAGTGTGTCTTGCTGATTTCTGTGACATCTTTAGATGTGATGTACTTGATGATAGCCAGAGAAAAGACTTTTTTTGGGAGAAGAAACTTTGCAAGGAAGACAGACTAGTGGTGCGCAAAAAGAGATGTGAGGTAGTTATGCTTCTCTCAATTGAAGTGTAATCATTCCCATCAAAAACATAAGATTACACTGTGTTTACTACCGAGCAGTCTTTTTATTGAGACTTGGGGAGAGCAACAGTCCTTTGGGATATGGACATCAGTGGTGAATCCAGACCTCTTTTTAGGGTGGGGACCCTAAAGGTGTTTCTGGCCCTTCAGACCTTAAATTAAGCTGGGAGCTCCAAACGTTTTCAGCTCTTTAGGCCATGCCTTTGTTTTGGCCAAGAAGGGGAAACCCAGGTTCCCTAGGTACCCCCCCCCCCCCTTCTTGTACATGTAGATCTGCCACTGAGGTGGTTATTAGCCTTTTCCATGCTCTCAGTCAATGGAGAAGTACATTTTACTTGCCTTGCACCTCCCACAATCAGTGTCAGAAAACAATAGAGTCTAGTCTAGTCTCTTCTGTATCATGACACAGGAGAATAAACTAGGGCACTGTATTCAACTTTGCTTCTAATGGAAGGAGAACTTCTTCTGTTTTCCAGTTCTCAGAGGTGAGTTTAAGGTGGCTCACTAGAGTATTCACCAAGACCGGCTCCCTATAGAGTGCGAGTTAGAAAAGGAAACTTTGTGAATTTCTCTTAAAGTTTTCCCCATAGAGATTTACCAGTATGAGTACTGTTAAAATGAGGCTTATTTTTTGGTTGTCAATTTTTGGATTAAGGCCATTACCATGGCAACATCTCATCTAATGACAGGCAGATATATTCTTCATTTTGATACTGCCTGACATTTTGGATTGGTAAAAAGTCAAGGTTGTTCAGACGGTTTTTCCAATATTCAGTAATTTGTCATTCTTCTAAATATGTTAGATTAGCTCTGACAGATTTTAACAAAAATAGGGTATTTTATAGGAATTGTATGTGGTTACAACTGAGCCAAATTAAAAAAAAATTCACCGAAGGAAACGCGTGAAAATTCACTGTTAGTTTTTCTTTTTGTGCTCATGTTGACGTCGCAAAAATCGAAAAACACTGACGTTTTTCGTCTTATGCGCGCGTGCAATCGTAAAACTATAGTAAGCCACCTTAAGGGTTTATCACAATGTTAGGGGGTAAAATCAAAGACGAGAATTTCCAACTGTAGTATACAGCCACGTTTGAGTGTCAATACAACTGATAAGGATCTTTATTTCTTTTAACTCCCAGGCTTTGATGCGTAGTTGTCTCCCTCAAGGCAACCTATCAGTCGAGGAGGAATTTGAAATTTTTGGTGAGCAAGCTAGTTTTCCCAGCCAAAAATGACGCTTAAACATACAGTGTACTGTAATCCTGGTCTCCTCAGCAGTTGCAAGTAAAGATATATTTTTTCAAAATGTCTCTAATTTTAGCTTTTTAGAGCAAATACTTTATATGGATTGTCTTTGGTGAATTTTGTTTTTAGGTGAGGGAGAATTTCCTAGGATTATTTTAAGTTGTCCACTGTCATTACCTATTCGGCAGAAGAAACAGAAAAATTTGATTGCGTAAACTTGATTGAGGATGACTGGTTGTGTTTTTGGTTTCTTTTTCTTTTAGAGGCTATCGGAAGTAACACATGTTCACTGCTGAACTGTAAAGACTACTGGAAACGTCCTAACAATGATGTGAGTGGAGCTTAGCAAGAGAGCAAAAAAATATATATTTTCTGGTTGTTAAAAGCTCACACCAACGGTTTTCTCGAAGCAGAACAAACGCGGTAAATTTTTGTTTTTCCTCAATCGGTCAGCTGGCTCGTTTTCCCCCTTTAGCGCAGGTCTCATGTTTTTTTGTTTCACGCTCTGATTGGTCCATAGTGTTATTATGATCACCATGATTGGCCAGATTTGAGACATCGAAGTCAACATCGTTAACGTTGTGCCATGCATTTATAACGCCCCGTGCACACCACGCCGGAGGAATTTGAATCAAATGTTTTCCGTCCACACTACGTCGTTGGAATTTAAAAGCGCAACTTACAATTATCGGCCATTTTGGATTTGTGTTTGAAAAAAGTCGGCCAGGGAAATCACGTGATTATCGTGAGGTCATCGTTATAAAAAAGCTCCATTTTCAAAATGTTTTCCGTCCACGCGAAAACGAAAAACCGGCGTTGTCAATTTCCTCCGGTTTGAAGAGCGTTTTCGAAAAGCCCTGGTTTCGTGACGGATTAGGGTGGACGGTAGGCCTAACTGTAGAAATAAAGCTGCGTTTTCAGATTTCTACGGCATAGTATAGACGCTGCTTCAGAAGTAAACCGAAACCAAATCGTAACTCGCTTGCACACGTTTTCCCGCGCTCCTCGTCAGCTACATGTATTCGCTTGGAGTTTTGATTGGCTCACAAGAGTGATTTACAATTCCTAATTTGGTTTTGGTTGACGATACTCAATTGAAAACCGGTATATGTTCTTGGCATATTTTTACTTTTGCTTTTGTACAGCCATTATTACAACACAGCACTACGCTGAGGAAACGCACGGCTTGTTGTTGTAGGTCTTTGTAGAAATTCATGTACACGCATTATTGCATATGACTGTATGAAGTTTTGTCCTATAAGTACCCGAATTCTCTCTTTCAGATTGCTGCCTGGAAAATCGTCCTTTATGCTATAGTGTCGCCATTTTTCTTCATGGGTCTCATTGTCTATTACTATGCTATCTGGGATTACTATTAGTAAGTGTATGTTGTTATTTTCTATAGTCCAATTAAAGACTGAAGGTTTAGCCCGACATAACCTTAAGAAACAGTCGCAGTATTTTTCCTACATATTTCCCCAGTTTCCAGACAGAAGCGCTAATCACTCCTGTGATTCAGAGCAATGTCCGATGTGTGTTTTCGACCAAGTACCTGCTACTCTTTCTTCGTTGTTCTTGTATGACATAAGTAGTAATCTTTTCACCAGAAATTGTCATGGTTAAAAAATTCTCGAAATGGTCAAGACATTTCTCGGAACGTTGCTCAAGTTTCAATTGCGGCGATGATTGCCTCGGCTGTCGCTGAAAAGGGCGAAATATGCCGCGACTGTTCGAATTATGGTTATGATTTGCCATTTTTTGAAAACAAAATAAAGGAAAAGTTTTAGGTAGAGGGTTTTCGAAAAGCTCATTTTTCTGATCGTAGCTAAAGTCAAATGATTTTCATCAGCAGTCTTCGCCAACTTGCGTAATTCTAACTTTCATTGTTTTTTTTTCAGTGGAGATTATCCTTTGGACATCAACAAGTTACGCGATGAAGAGGAAGAGAGTGTTTCAACGTTCCGAAATTACAGAGGCACTTCATCACATCTCAGGAAAAGATATGGAGGACGCCCTCTAATGTACTAATACAGCTAGCAGAGGTCAAATGAGAAACTCTTCCTCCTCAAGGAGCGCATGCGCAGATAGTGCTGTTGTGTTCAGCACTAGATTGTGCAGGAAAACACCTTTTACAAAATCTCTTCGTGTCTAGAAGTATTCACTGACGATAAGTAACATGCAGCTGAGGAAATGAACCTTTGTGTTGAGAGACAGCTCGTTCGTACAGTTTCGCCAGCAAACTTCATTTCCAGTAGGCCCTTTAGGGTTTCTTTCTGAAGGATCAAACGACTAAAGAGTGGAATAGTCGCGTTTATTCTTACAATGGACAAAACATCACTTCCACTCTACATTTGCATTTTTATATGGAAAACAGAGTGCGACACATTTATACTGTGTTTGACTGAGGGCGAAGACGCGTCAACTTCATTACCAGGTTACTAAACAGTTCAGACAGACAGACAGAAAATGAAATTAAAATTAAATTAAACTTCGTTCTAAGTATTTACAGAATTCGTGGGAAAAATTAAATTGAGAGTTCCTTATGTGGTAGAGAAACAAGCTCTCTGGTTGTGTAGAGAACAAGGGCATATCGAGCGAGGCAAACGCGGTAACTCGCAAGGGAACGAGAACTAGAACACGCTCGGCTTTCCGCAAGATTGTTTTCGGCTCATACCCCATATCAAGCTTTAACTATTGTTTTGGTTTTTTAAGACAATGAACCTATTCTTGAGCCGCCCAAGGGATGTTTCTATCCGCTACGGCGAAATTGCACTCGGCTTAAATCGGATCCAATCGGGAAATTGTCGGTGATGACATTTTATTCCCAACAGTTGTCTACTTGGAAAAACATAGACCAACTGGGGGCTAGACAGCAATTGTCAAGGGAAACAGTGTTGTTGTGCATTGCATTTAAGTCGCGTGGACTGGTTTATGTTTTTTGTTTAATAAGCAAGAGAGATTTTCTCTTGACGGCTTCACTTCATTTCAGGAGCAAGTAAAGCCGTCAGTGAAAACATACTTGGAATTCAGCTTGTAGCATTACCGTAATGATTCGATTTAGCGCCTTCCTTCCAATAAGCGCCCCCTTACGAATAAGCACCCCCCTTCGAACGTATTTTTATTGATAATCGCTTCTATTCTAAAAAGCGACCCATTCCAATAAGCGCCTCCATTCTAATAAGCGCCAATATTCTAATATTTAAATATTACAGCGCCGTCAGTGTACGTATCAACGGAGGTTCATATTCCTTAATTACTCACATACGCAATGCCGCATTACAAAAACAGTGATCTTCGTCTGAGTTTCTCAACTTTATTGTCCATGCGTGTGCATAATTCCTTCAAACTTTAACTGTACATTTACCGTAAATTTGTTACAGTTTCTGTTATCGTTCCTTTTTTTTAATAAATACCGTATGAAGATTTGTTTAGAGCATTCGGTTGTTTCTCAAAAAAGAAAAAAAGCGCCTTGTCCCGAATAAGCGCTCTGTGACGAACAAGCGCCCCAGGCGCTAAATGGAATCATTACGGCAACGCAAAGGTCGGGGGTTCGAATCCCGTTCAAAACCCGTTCAAAGCTTGAAAATGTTTTCAGGTCAGTAGTGTTATGGCTGCATTCGCATCTATCAGCATGTCTTATTTAATTGTCACTGTTGGACATCTATTACCATTACGGTAGTTTGTTTTTTCGTTCATGCTTTTACCGCAAGCGGTCGCGAGTAGCTGAAAATCCTAGCCCGGTTTGAAAAGCTGGACTAGGATTTTCAGCCCGGGCTGAATTGCGGCCCGGGCTGAATCCTTCTTCATGTAATCGCCAATTTGATTTCATGAGAATTTGTTTCAGAAGCCGGGCTAGGATTTTCAGCCCGGGCAAACGGATTGAAAAGTCTGAAAAAATCCCATGTAATCGAAACGGAATTTCAGCCCGGGTTGAAAAGCAGGAAATAAGATGGCTGCCGCTACGAAGTAGAAGCGATCTCAGTGGAATAAAGGCGATAAAATAGAGAATCTCTCTAATTTCAAAGCTTAGATGGAATATAAGAACATCGAGACAAGGTTAAACAGCACGAGGCCGGCAGGGAAGCCATGAACTCGGCAAGCTTGAGGACATACTTTCTTTCTATAAAAGTACGCCTTTCTGGCTGAGAGACAGGTTTCGTTTCAGCTCCATCATCATTGTAGGGTGTTCCTATCCCAAAAAGTTGAAAATTGAGCGCTAACAAAAGGTCAAACTACGAGAGAAGCAATGCGCCTTTTTCACGATTCGTGTTCTCGGCGCCATTTTGATTCTCTGGAGACTTTTCACACACAATTTCATATTTGGTGCCAAGGCTAATATTTCAGCCCGGGCTGAAATTCGTTATGTAATCGCAACAAAATTTCAGTCCCCGCTAGCCGGGCTGAAATTCGCCATGTAATCAGGCCCTTAATTTCCGGCTTGGTGGTGCAGAAAGATCTGTAAAATATTTATTCTTTATCATTCGCATGGGATTTCTTATGCAAACACGGTGTTATACGCCGCTCTCTATGGCGCTCTTTCGCGCGCGCGGGCACACTAACTTTCAGTTCTCTGCCCCAGTACAAATTAAATGGCTTGACTGCATGGCTAGCCGTTTAACTTTTATATTTACAAACATAAACATATTAAGCACAGCGAATAAGAAAGAAATTTAAAAAGTAGCCAAATGTACAGCAAAAGGAAATGAAATGTCAAAACTTTGAGGATAAATGGTCCGAGGATTCTGGCCATGGTATTTCCTCAGGGCGTGCGGCTTGTTCATTCCCCCTGAACTCGTGCCAGCAAAAGTAGAATATAAACACATAAAAAGGTAAAAGGACATAAGTATGATTGTACAGAAAGATTTGTTTTATGTTATTGTAAAAATAGGCTTAGAATAAGTGATGTAATAAGTGTTCTAAGTTGAGAAAGAAAAAAAAAGAAAAAAAAAAAAGGACAGAACAGGATAATGGATGAAGGTGGCTTTATGCAAATGGCTGGATGCTGTGGAAATGTAAGGTAGGTAAAGTCTGCATACGGGCCAAGTGGCCCATCAGGCCGGAGCTTATCCCAGTTTCTGTAGCATGAAGCGACTAGGAGTATTTCTACTTCCCCCTGGATGGGATGCTAGTCCATCGCAGGGTTACCCCCAGCTTTAAGTTCGCCGGTACCCATTTATACACCTGGGTGGAGAGAGGCACTGTGAGAGTAAAGTGTCTTGCCCAAGAACACAACACAATGTCCCCGGCCAGGGCTCGAACCCGGACCGCTCGATCCGGAGACGAGCGCACTAACCATGAGGCCACCGCGCCTCCCACAAATGGAAATGTGGGACAGTTTAATTGTTGTGGCCAGGGCAGCTGGACCATATATCGAGGTATTTTAGACAGTCCGGGCATAAACGTCTTCGCAAACAGAATGGCATGATAACAGAACTTGAACGAAAGACTCACTTGGACAGAAGGGTAGGTGAGAAAGGCAGATGAAAAGGCACACTCGATAACCTGCTCGCAAACTGTAAATCTTGAAATCAACAGCCTACCTCTCAAAGCCTCTAATGGCGTTACCAAAGCAAGCGAGTGTCTGGTGAACGGTAACCCAACGACCAAAAGGAAAACGCGGCCACTGGCAACGAGATTCTTTAAGTTCACAGACAATGTCATTCCCAGAGGCCGTGATCCTTTTAGTTAGCACCAAGAAATAAAGACCTCTGGGAGAAATTTGAAGGTGAGCCAGCATTAGTCACAGTGGTTTCAATCTCTACGCATGTTCAGAAACCGTTATTCAATTGAACGCATGCGCAGTCAAAAAAAATATTCACGCATGCGTTTCTAGACAGTGGTGCTGATCATGACCCACCCTCATACCCAGCATCTTCGTTCCCCTTGACCAGCGGTCGGGTTTCGCCAAGCCAGTATGCGCAGTCGTAAGGAACGAAGACTCGAGGTACGAGATTGGTCATGACCGAACGTGGGGTGGTTGATACAATAATACACGAGGAACGAAGACTAAAAGACTGACCGTCTGACCTTTGCTCTGCTAACAAATTAAGTTAGGGAGGCAAAAGCCGCGGATTCTTTAGTTTGAACTTTTGCCAACTGTTTTAATTCCCCGTCTATTTAAAAAAAAACAAAACAAAACAAAACAAAACAAAAAACACTCAAACAAACCGACAGTATTGTAAGTCCAGTCGAAATTTTATTGATAAACTATGCTCTTCCGTTCTTCGTTCTTAACATATAGACGTGGCTATTCACTCAAATTTATTCTTATTAGTTTCATTCAGCTTAAGTTTTCATAATACTATATACCACAATGAAAATAAATTTAATCAATCCCTCGATCTTTAAAGTTTCACTCTCACTATTTGTTGGAATGATGTGAAAATACTATTTTAGTCACTTCCGTTCAAACATACACACGATGTAGTGGCGGAATTGTACCGATTCAAAACTAATAAAGTACTCTTTCCATTCCAAAACCAGTTAGATACAAAGACAGTTAGATATACGCCATTCCGAATTTCCTTTTCCTCTGTTTTATAACGAGGTTTCGTACAGCGCCATTCATGTTTCACCTGCGCCTTTATTTTCATGCAAGACAAACTCGTCTTTTACACGAGAACTCGTTTTGAAACAGAGGCAAAAGCAACTCAGATACCTAGCCCCCCTACCAGCAGAAAAGGCGATGGCTAGGGCGCGAAGCTTGAGTAATTCACTGACCTGAAGTAGCACTTGAAGATAGCAGATCATTACGCCTGCGAGTGATCATACAAAAACCATTTATAGGAGCTACTCAGAGATGACACAGTATTTTGGAAATTTTACCGTACAGTTTCAAATTCGAAATCAATCTTGTTCTTCGCCATAACTCGAGAACACAACTACTCAATAGTGCTTGCGAGTACAAAACGCTACCTTCCCACACTTTTCAAATGTCAGCTGCTAATTGAGAACTGCACGTAATTCTGTTCCTTCACTTGTTCTTGTCTCTTTGTTTTTTCTCCTTGCTTCTGAACATTTTTCTAGCCCACTGTACCGTCATCTCCTCTTGGGTCCTTTTTTCGCGGACTTGCAGCGGCCTGTAGTCGGGCGGGTCATGTTCTCTGGACTGACTCCTTTAACAGTCATGCTCTCGTCAGGCGTCAACCGCGTCAAAGAAATTCTCCGCTGGGAGAAGTAACTTTTCCCGGGTGATATACCTTTAACTAAGGCGTTATCAACGCCAAAAGCCGTCTGTTTTGCTTTAGCTTTAACAAAGTGAGCCTTGCACGGGGGATCAAACGTCCTTGCTAATTCTACGATGTCGTAACACTCCGAAGCTTTGAGGGCGTACTGGCTGCGGAGGGCATGGACAGAGGTAGCGACACTCCGCGGGAGGGTAGACTGGGGAGACACCGCTGGTCTTGGGTTACACGCTTCGCAGGGCGGTGATTTAGGTATCGGCGTTTTTTTATTGTCGTTCGCTTGCGTTTTCGCCGACGCAGACGCGTTACGAGCCTTTCTAAAGTTATTTTCGTCGTTAGGAGATTTCCCGCGAGTTCGGCTTTTAGGCGGTGGTCGCGCCTCCGGATAAAGTGATCCTGGAACAAAGGAAATACCCAACTGGTATCCACTGTTACGGAAAGTTTGCACGCTATCCGAACCTTCATCGGAAGCGGAAATGGTCTGATTTGACAAGTTACTTTTTCCCGCCGATGACGTTCGCCTCAGTCTACTGACGGCCGATTTCCCTCGGTATAAATGAGGAGCGATGACTTTGGCGGACTGGGTTCTAGGATGAGACGCTACCCCAGAAGACAGCCTGGAAAATTTATGAGAAGACCCTCTGGACGAACTTGCAGCGTCCGCGCTCTGCTTTGCTTTCCCTTCTTTGTATATTTCCCACAACACAGTCTCTTCTTTCAAATTTTCCAGTTCTTTAAGCCTGTGCATAAACGGGTCAGTTTTCTTTGTTCCTCGAAAGCAAGCGTCTTCAACAGTCTCTTCGACCCAAGTCTCTGGATAAGGGTCGTGAAATTTGAAGGCTAAATCCTCTAGTTCCAGCTCTTCTGGGACGAATAGCTCTTCAAAATGCGGATCGCTTTCCTCCCATTCTACTCTCGCCTTTGCGTCCGCTTCGGCTAAATCTTGTTGGAGTTTCTTAGGATCTGCGGTCTTCTCTGCGGTGCTTTTAGTTTTAGTGCGCGAAGAGGGGCGTAAGGTTGGCGAGGGTGATGAGGTGCGAGAGGGAGGAGCCGATGATGAAGGGTGTGGCATAGGTACGGGACTGTTTGTTACCCTGTAATGGAGCAAATGCGATATCAGTCCCAGCAACTTAAACGTTGACTAAATAGTCTATGAATACGATTTGGAACAAACACAATTTGCGGAGAGGGAATCAAAAGAGGCGACTGTGGACGAGTCAGGTTAGAAAATGTCCTTTACGATCGCGTTGGAAAACTTGTCAACTTATAAAACGTGCATGCCTGGTAGCAGATTAATGTCGTAAGCTGAACCTGGCGTAGGGATTTATGGGATTGGTGAGGGGGTTTGTAGTTCGGACAAGCTCAACTTTATGCATCATATACAACCAGAAGCATCAATATGACTGTATATCAGTAACATGCCACTGACTATCCTGTATAGCTAGCGGGATTTCGCGCGAGTGCTTTGTTTCGCGTACCTACTGCTACTCCGCGGCTGAAACAAAAACAAAGCACTCGCGTAATCTCGTAACATAATCCCATCAGCTGAGCAGACTAGCCACACACCTCTCGTGTCGACTGCAGGGCCTTGTCAGGTAGCTAGCACAGGTTGGTCCCAGGTCGTTACACGGTTCGTAGGGAGCCTCAGTAGCAGGGATTTCTCGTTTGCTTATAGCTGCTGCCAGCTGGCTGCGACGGAGGGCGGGGCTGGCGATACCTTTATTGTTCATGTGGTGCTGTGAGAAATAAAGAGGAGTTTAATTTGAAGCAAAGAATGAAAATGATGTGAACGTTAGCGCTGCAGTGCTCTGCAAAGGCCACGCGTTCGAATCCCGTTGAATCCCTGAAATATTTTTTTCAAGCTTAATTTGCAGTTGTTGAAATTGCAATCCGACGATTGCGATTTTTTTCATCATCATTTAAAAGAAGCAAAAGTTGTAAATAGTAATAACGCAGTGCCAAATTAAAAACGATGTTTATAGCAGACGTTTCGGGCCTGGCCATTCCTCAGTGCTTCAAAAAAAGCGTTTGTTATACATAGTTGCTCAATCGTAATATTGTTTTTAAGAGAATTTACGAGCAGCCCGAGCGAGCTAAGTTCTCGTCAAACCCATGGCCTTTGTTTTCTTGTTCCTATTCAACATTCACGTCTGGATTTGAAAGAACTACAAATTTTTCAGCGCTCGCTATTCATGTTTCAATGTTAATTATTCTCTTGCTTAGATGTGGTTCACTGTTATTTCTAACTTTCCTAGTTGGGTCGGTACCGGTTTTCGCTCCCAAGATGATTAGCCCTAGCCGGTTAGCCCCCAACCAAAAAGTCGATTACCCCCCATATTCACGCCTAAAGAACGAGAAAGAGACAGTGTTTTCGACCTCTGTTTGAGGGGCTAAACAGTTAGGGGCTAAACGGCTTAGAGGCTAAACGACCGGTTATCTTCTAGGGTTATCCAAGTCGATTTGCACGTAATGACATAAATCGCGAAAAAAGTATTTGCCTTCTTAACCCTTCCGTCACAAGCCTTGCATTTTCTTTCGATGTTAGAGCTCATTACAAAATCTTTGAGCCGGCAATTTTTAGCATTTCGAAAACCATTCAGCTGCAATGATGTATTGATGGCATCAGGGAACCTATAGCAAAGTTTACACTCGATTTGTCAAAGCAAATACTAATATAAATACTCTTCAACGCATGTGTAAATCATGTCCAAACTACATCTGTAATAATGGTCTTTGTTTCTTTCAAAATATTTCATGTGAAATACAATAATATATATGACTTAATGAAAACCCCATGATATATGATTAGTGAAAATTACACCGTAAAAGAGCAAAATTATGTTTCTCGGTGTCGAAAGCCATGAAACTACTCAGCGAATAGGTTTAGATTGCCATTCTGAAGCGAAATACGTAGTCGTTGGCGATAAAAGGATATTCTCCTTCATTTAAAGGAGACAGTCTATTTTAACGAAGAAAACAAAAAGTACCAAGCAATTCTAGACCAGCGAATAATATAACATAAAACCAGAACGGGGAAATTGGTATTCTTGATATTTATGACAAAAACGTAAAATTTTGACAACTGAACCAATTCAATAACAACCTGAAGTGTGTTAAAACAAATTTATCCAACAAGAAATCACTCACCCGTGTAGGTTCGACGCGAAAAAGCTGAAAATCCGAGAGATTTAAGCGGACATTCTCGACAAGTTGAAAATTATCATTTTGAAGAGAACATTTTTGACCTGAGAATACAGGCCACTGATCGGCGATTGTTGTTAATGGAATGAACAATGAACAAAGGCCAACTGAAAGCACCAATACATTTACTACAGTCAACAGCTGATCGCTCACAGCAATTCACATCAATTTCCACTCAAGTGACAAACACATAGTAGCAGCTGATTCACGGTTACTCGGGTAACTGATGAACCAAAAGCAAAACGAAGTACTCAGTTTTGCAAATTGCAATTCAGTACATGCCGGTTAATCGATAGACATTTAAGAGACGAATAAAATCTTATGAAAACGCCCATCAACATTACTTTCCAAAAACATAAATTATCTAAATTTTACCTCGCATAATTACCTAACTTAACGTTGCTTGTAACGAGCAAATTACTTCCTCCGAACGCAAAATTGCATAAATTATAAACTGAGCCAGAGAGAGAACAAATTGAAAAGCTTGTGTACACACCTAGCGTCTTGAATTCCAAAAAATTATAAAAGACTTTCATGGTTGTCAGATTAGCAGATTAGCAGATTATCACACAAGGCTTAAGTCTGGGAATAGTCAGAAAACGGAGCATTTCCCTGACGGAATAAACAATTCTCTATAATCTGAGATTCAAACGGCATGTACATATGTACATTGGAAGAAGAAACTAGACAAATAATATTTTGACATGCCCAAACAAATATTACGAATACAGTGTACGTACATGTATGTAACACATCAGCAAGATATAATACATGATTTCTCAATCACAATGTCCCTTGTCCTCGTGGGTAAATGGCTTCATAAAAATTAAGCTTTAAATCAAAAAATCTACATTTACAAAAACCAAATTTTATAATCATGCATACTAAATGGTCTTTTTATCGGCTTGGAACCAATTCAAGTTTTAAAATGCAAACACATTGTTTGTTCTCCTCAGGCAAAGGATATTACTAAATTGTTCCAAGGGAATAGTTTATGTTGAAACTCAACCATTTACAACCACCAAAGGAAAAGGAAATTAAAGTCAGGCAATCTTTTTATTTTTTTTAAACTGGACTCCCTTTTGTTTTGCCAATTTCCTAAATATCAAATCTAAAATTTAAATGTGAACACTTTTTGTCTGTTATGAATCTAACGTGATTGAAACTGATGGCTGGTTGGGTATACGTTACAGTGTGTTTACTGCAACCGGGGCCAACCAGACATTCAAAGACCAGAACTGAATCAATAGATGCCAACATTTTCAAATCCAGTGAATTAAAAGTACGGTTATACAAAACAGTGAAATCTCAATTTGTTCGTTGTGATGTTTAAGTAACTACAGTGTCGGTTACTACGTTGTCAAGCTCAAACCGCTAAGTACTTTTGTGTATTTGTGGGTTTAAGAAGAATTATATGCAGCACTCTTTGTGGGGTAGTTGGTTGGTTTAGTAAATAAATGAAAAGAAAAGCTGTGTAAATGTGTCACTCGTGAATACACATTGCCAGAGTGCATGGTGTACCGTAGGGTTGGCTGAAAACCCTTTAAATGGTCTCTGAACAGTTTCGATTGTGTGCGGGTTCGAAATGTACGAATTGGAAAGGGATCATTTTAATGTAGTTGCAAGGAGCTGAAAGCAAACTTCAAGGAGGAGAATTGACAAGCTAACTCGACATAAAATGGACTTGTAACCTGTGAATTCTTTGTTCAAAAAATGTTCAATTTTTCCACCAAGGGGAGGATCCTATGGCGCCATTGATCGTCTTTTGTTTTTGCCTGCGGAATGAGTGATTATATATGCTGAGGCTTTGATAGTACAACACAGAAAAAAATTTGTTTGAATTCTCGATGAAGATATTATTTCAAATTATACACTGATAACCCAGAAAGGGAGTGCACAACATACTAATGACACTAATATACTAGGGTATCTAAAAGATAGTAATGCTGCGGCACATTCTGTTGATAGTGACATATTTAACGCCGTGATTCATTTATCTGTGTGTTCCAAGACTTACATTAACTGTTATTTCTCAAAGTAGTGTCAAATCGTGGTGTCACATAAAATCTGTCGTTGTATGCATCAACTTCATGCATGATGACGCATCGATGGCGAGGTGTGACAAAGGATCGAGACAAAAAAGCACATTGTGATCTGAAGTATGTTTGGACATAAAACGATACACATCAGCCTGCCCTTTACCAGATTGCGAAAATCGAAAGATGTGGAAATTGTAGGAGCAAAAATCTAACTTATAAGTTCTGTACTGGTACGCATTAAATATCTCTAGAACTCGACAGAAGAACACACAGACTGTGTCGAGAACGTGTCCACCGCGATGTGTGAAAATGCTCAAGCTTTAGCTTAAATTCATGTTTCGATGAAAAGGAATAGATTGCAGCATTTATGAAATCAGCGTGTTCCACGGTATTCGACAAACTACAAGCGAGTCGCTGGTGACCCAATTTGGAGCCACATTAGAAGCTTGGAGACTCAAAATGTCTCATATTTTTCACTTTTTGCAATGTGATACATTGTAACCTGTATTAAGTAGACCCCATATTAAGCGGACACCAGGTTGAGTCCCTAAATTTTCTTCCCACATTTACTGTAAAATAAACCTGCATTCAGCAGACACCAATATTAAGCCATTTTGTTGCACAAAACCTGCAATAAGCGGACACTTCAAAGGCATTTTACCTCTAAAAGTTCAGTTGAGACTCCTTTACAGCCAAGTGATTATTCCAGATTGACACATTGACTGACTGGACATTGTGCTATGAGCAGTCTTTGATCTCACACTGTGTTGTAACACTGTGTTACAATAGGGTTAAGAATGAACTATGATTGCACAACATATTTGAACCTGTTTTGAGCAGACACCCTGTATTAAGCGGACACTAAAGAGGGTCCCAAGGGTGTACGCTTAATACAGGTTTCACTGTATGGTTTTTGGAACTGTAAATCCCTTTTCATGAATACTTAATGCCATTTCCAGTGAGAAAAACTGTGAGAAAAGATACCCGACCTGTTAACAAACATTGATGTCAGGAGAGTTAGATTTTTCCTGCCTGCTGAATCCCGATTGGTCAATTCAAATTTCAGTTATGCCAGCTGTATGCAAGGCTAGTATTCAGCAAGTGTTACCTTAAAGCTGTAGATTCTGTGTTGATTCATACACTGGTTAACATCTAGCACTTGCTGTGTGAGTCGTTTGAAGAGTTGCTTGAGATAAAGAAGAAGTCTTGCATTAAAAGTTCATCTAATGTAAACAAAATTGAAAACAGGAAAAAGAAAAGTACCTGACACAGTAAGTGATCCAAATGATGGAAGGAGGAAAACAGTTATATAAATTAATTTATTATATGGCTGTGTCTCACAAGGACTGGGAACTACTGAATTCTCGAATTTGATTGGCTGAAATCGATATTGACCGCGGTCTAGATTTTCCCATCTTATGGAAGTGCCAAAAAGCCTGATGACAAAAAAAAAGTAAAGAGGATGACCAAATTTCGGCAGGCTTATGTTAAACTCATTGCCGTTCGCAAGCAAAATGTCAGCAAACCAGTTACATGAAATGAATTAAAGTTTTCTTCTTTGCCATATAACAAACATCTTATTAACCGAGCTAAGTTGGTCTGTATGAGAGAATCTTGACCTCGGTCAAGATTCTCCCATACAGACCTCCAGCTCGGTTAATAAGAGCCAAATATACTATGGATCAGCACTGACGGATTTGCTACATTTACCCAAGATGTAAATGCACGTAAAAAAAAGTTTGGCACACCTGGGCCACAGCCACACTCTACCACTGAAGCTACTTCCCCTGGATGGAACATTGCTGTGGTATGTGTGTGTTGTTGTGCATGCGATCTGTATGTAAGTGACCCCATAACTAAAATATGGCTGCCTTGTTTTTCTAGCCCCTTATGGTTAGTTCGGGAAGCCAGTGTTCCTTTTAATTATTATTCATTTATTTAATTATCTTTTTTTTATTATCATTAAACGTGACTTGACAGGATTTCAACTGATGTAATAGACCCTTTGCAACTGGGGTCACATGACCACATTTTTTCTTTAAAAAATCTATATTATAGGCTATAACTTAAAGAATGCCAGAAATGGAAAGAAGATATCGAAAATACCAAAACTGCCAAGTTTAAAGCCCCTGGCATTAAAAGGTACATGTACATTTATACGACAGTTTGAATTTTCGGAAAATTTAGAGGATTTGTATGGAAAATGTTGCTGGAGAGCAAGGCCTTGCTCTCCAACAACTTTTCCCATACAAATCTTCTTATTTTTTTTAAAAATTCAGACCATCAAAAACTCTCATCCTTTAACTATAGGGGCCTCAAACTTGGCCATTTTGATATTTTGACAGGCTTTTTCCATTTCTGGCATTAGCCCATAATTTTATGAAAAGTAGGTCACATGATGACTTACCTGCAAAGAGCCTATTATTTAGTTATTTCAGACATCTCACCAACTTCATATGAGACAATCACCCAACAGAGCCCAGGATGTTGCTCACATCTTACAAGACCATATCTCATGACTTCACGTCAGCTAGAATCATAGCAGGGACTGTGAATAGGCTCCCAGCGTGAGTGGGAAAAAAATTCATGAGCCAACGAGTGCAAAAGAACGAATGCAGTGAAGGGGGAAACAACTGCTTGTTGGCTTGGTTCACTCGCCAATTTTTTTTCCACCCTAACCAGGAGCCTGTTCGCAGGCTACTAGAATCATCAACAAGCGAAAGTATTCTTAAGTAGTTTCTTACCAAGGTAAGTTTGAATTCCTTGACAGTATCTACAACCAAAAAATTAATTATTTGCATTGGATTGACTGGAAGTAAAAAGTAAGATCGCAAGGTCACCTCGGAGTATTAATTTATTTTGTAAGGTTACTTCAGAAGGTCTTTGAAGAGAAGTTATAAGTCTCTCTGACTTGCTTTTTTCTAAGTTAACTGGTGCATTCAGGGTTTTCCCTTTTTCCCTGGCAGGAATTTTGTTCCAGTTTTGTAATAAACCAACCGTCAGTCCACTTCCCTTCACGGGTAACCCGAAAACACTGACCCCCGGTCCGCAGACCCTCACAACAGACTGGGTCCGCGGACTACCCTACGGACCGGTCCATGTTCTACCCCTATGGACCCCTCTACGGACCACTCTAAAATAGTGTAAAAATAATAAAAAAAATTTTACTTATGGGTTGTCTAATAGATTCAGACTTGTGTCAGTGTTACACTGTGCAAATGTAACAGACTTGGGTTTTTAACACCCCATCCTCCCTCCCAAAAAAAAATGCCTAAAAGCTGTTTTCAGCGTAAGGGGATGACAATGGTAAGAAGGAAAGTTCTTACCTTCCATTCGTTCCTCAATCTGGCTATGGAAGATATGCTTTTGGGCCGTTTTATTCTTGTTTGTATCTGTTATTCCGCTGAGCAAATTGTGAAGCCTGGAACGAGTTCACGAACCCACGGGAGAACGCCGGGCTGGACAAAATGGCAGAGGGGAAAGAACAAAAATTTCGAGGCTTCCCGGAGGCTTCCCCGTACGCGTCTTTCGTATACTTTATGGCCACAGCAAAGGAAATGGCAATGTGTAATGATATAAATTACACCCGAGCCTGAATCCAGGTCTGTTTACATTTGCACAATGTAACGTTCGAAATTTCGCTGTCACGAGTAATCTACTAGACAACCCGTAACTGAAATATTTTTTAATTTATCATTTTTATTATATTTTGGGGGGTGGTCCGTAGAGGGGGTCCATAGTGGGAGTCCGTGGACCGGTCCATAGGTAGTCTGCGGACCCGGTTCGTAGTGGGGCTCCGCAGACCGGGGGTCAGTGTTTTCGGGTTACCCTCCCTTCACCGCCCTCCTTCCCTCTTCACTTTTTCCATCTTTGCAAATTTTATCCCCCTGCATTCAAACAAGTATCCAAAATACACCTGAAAACATGTTATGAGCAAGCGTACACTACATATATTGCTTTTTCTTTGAAATATGGGATGTTTATGGCTCGATTAGATTACAGAACAATGCCCGTCCGAAAGATGGATTTCAATGTAAACTCAAGTAATTAACGGGATTATATAATACTCATAGCGGTCAATAACTGTGATTTAAGTCCTTCATATTTAATGATTTCAAAAGCAATAAAGATCACGAAAGTACCGCGAATATTATATGACAGCTGATCTGAATTTGCTTACCATCATTTTCATCATCGCTTGATACGAGAAACATGTCCGCAGAGGCACTTCGAAGAGGTGACGCACTTTTGGCTCGAACATTCTGCAAATTTATACACAAATAAAAATATCAAAACCTCTGGGAGAGATAACATGAACAGATTTAGGATCTGAGCAAACCACTTGAAAATAAGCCTTATGTAATCTCGGAATAAATCAAGGGTAAATTCCAAAATTTTAAACAACAACAGAGATTATGAAATACTCACTTTCGTTTTTGCTTTCTCCGTTGAGTTTTGGCGATAGCTATGTGGAATATGTTTCACTTTACCCCGTATCCAATCTTTGTTTAAACTGCGGCCGCTGCAAAAGACACGAGAAATCAATTCAAAGTTCAAACAACAAAGAAATCAGTTTTTGATGCACAGCAACGGACGCAAGACCTGTGGAGGAAATTTCTTTGAGTTATCGAAGTGGCTGGGTTGGGAATTTGCCAATTCTGTGAATACACCGCACATAAAGAAGGTTTAACTGCTACGTAATGAACTGGGACCGCCATTTTTGCTGTTGCCATACTTACAGACGGTATTGTTCATGGTTCATTTGGCTAAAATCGCCGGTTGCTATTCAACTCCATGCACAACAGTTCAAATATTGCTTTTGGTCTCAAGGGAACGAAGGTGCTAATGACCATCACCGATGCAGCTCGATTATCAGCCGCTGTTCAGAAAAGGAGCCCACGCTCCTCCCCAAGAAAAGTCGACGAGATGCGATTGCGTCCGAAATTTGACGAACATCTTCGGTTCAATTCCTTTGGATAAAAGGACAAATTTTGTGGTGGTAAAATATAACCAGGTAGTTTTAAGCTAATTTCGGGAGTCCCCTAATAACAGAATTTCTCCCAGTCAGCAATACTGAAAGGTCGCCTTCTGTCAATATATTTGATGGGCTCCTGATTTGACGAACAATTTGACGAACATCTTCGGTTGAATGCCTTTGGACAAAACGGAAAATTTTGCGGTTGTAAAATATAAACAGGAAGTTTTAAGCTAATTTCGGGAGTCCCCCAAGTAACAGAAAGTTTCTTCCAGTCAGCAATACTGAAAGGTCGCCTTCTGCCAATACAAGAGTCACAACAGGGTTTGCCGTGCCCGATTTATAGTTGATCATAGTTGGTAACTACGCCTGGCCAAGAGGGTGTTGGCCTGGCCCAGTGGTCAACAAGATTATATCAAAAAGGCAAGTATAAGTTCGGCATTTTGTTATCTTTTTCTGGCAAAATTTAGCATATGGGTTGCTGCGGAGAGGGGGGGGGGGGGGAGAGGGTGGGGAAATTATATTTCGCAATATACTGCGATTGAAAATTAACAGACAGGCACTTACTTTCTTACAACCGTCATTTTCCACGTTACCTGTTCCTGCGTTCATTCGGAAGTCAACATAGCCCGACAAAGGTTCATACCATGATTATTAATTCATGGTTAAATATATTACCTAGCCGAACAGAGCAGAAAAAACTGGACGCTCTCGCTTGCTAATAGTCACCTAGTCCATGTCCTTTTTGCGCCTACAGAAATATGTCAAACATGTCAGAGGATGAGATACTAACAAAACGCACAGTGTGCTTGTGGACTGTTTAAAACTAAGTTTCAAATTTATTTAGTATATGGTTTGTACGTAATTACATGTAAGTTAGACAGGGGTTTTCTTTTTTTCCTTTCGTTTCTTTTCTATTTGAATTTATACAATTATTGTCGAGCGATTAGGTTTGAAATGATGCGCCCTTGAGAATATAAATATTATATATTTTTAAAATCAAGAAGTTGTCGAAGGGCAAAAGTACTTTTCACAACTGATCATCACAGCATATATACGTACTGTACCCGTTCTCCTCAATCGCACCGATTGTCAATGGTCAGACAGTAAGATCAACCCAGTGAACTTTGAGCTCAAACAGGAAGTGTGCAGTGAACTGAGTGATTTATATTACTCTTTTCTGCAACACGCTATTCCAAAATCTTAAATTGGAACAATAGAAACTAACCCGGAAACTGACACTTCTCTACACCAAACAAATCTGAAAACAACTAATTACAAGGTTTAATTTCACATTCTCTGAATTTGCAACTGAAGAACTGTCAATGACGCTAGACATTTTGATATACCCTGACGTTCTGTTCAAAGTTTCGATTGACGTCAGTGGCTTGTCATTTTGATGTTCAACATTTGATCGGAAATTTATGTAAGACCTGATCGACACCAGATCTGATGGGGTTACTCTGTTAATCAAAACTAAAACAAAATTCTCGAACGTGATTGGCTATCAGCAGCCCGATTTGAGCATTAATTGGACAGTGTTCGGGTTATGCTTGTAATTGGACAGTACGCGTCATTTTGAGCGCGCTGTTGTGGTGCACTTTGTTGAGTAAACTGCTGTGTTTTTCAGCACTCATAACGACGTTTTAAGATCGTTCAGCGCTCAATCGATGGTTTGTTCGTTTCTCGAATTTTGTCATAGTTTTGATTAATTGGTGACAGGGCTTCGCGTGGTCCAATTCAGTCTGTAATCATACTCGTGATTAATAAATCGGACTCTCGCTTCGCGGTCGACCGATTTTGTTAATCACTCGTATGGTTACAGACCGAATTGGACTCCACTCAGTCCTATTACCATTATTAATCATCAGAAAAACTTCATTGTTTGATTAAGTTCTTACAGAAGCATATCATATATGCAGCGGCGTGACCTGACATTCACTCTATATAACTGATTATAGCGGAAGATTGATTTATATTGTACTCGGCCAACATCGAACAATCGATCAATTCCTGTTCAGTTTCGAAGGAACCTGCTAAACTCGCAATTTTACTGGCTCGCATTTCAATATTGCACTCTCATCAAAACACGGATATAAGAAAGTCTGGAAACGTCGTAAGTCTAATTCAGTGAACATCCGGTTGGCTTTCCAGCTCTGCTCGCTTCTTGAACGTTTCGAATCACTTTCGACAGTTAGCAGAATACTCTCTTGTGGAGGAATGAATTGGCTGAGGATCTTGACAGTATTTTTGAATGCAGTAGTCTTCGTTGCCTGTTCAGGTTTGAACATAATTACAATTTATAGCTCTAGCTAGTTTGCATGCCTTTGTACCAAGTTCAAGTTCATTTCACGTGAGCTATTCTATACTTTATTTACAACCGAAAAAGATAGCGAGTTAAGGTTTCAATTGAAAACTTCATGTTCAAACATTTTCTCAAATCTTTTATTATTTTGCCTTATAATAGCAAGGGGGAAGTTGGCACAGTCTGGAAACGACCTAACGCGTAACGGCGATCAAATTTTAGCCGTATCAAGTACCCGGTTGTTCAGGAAATGCCACCGAACATAGGTCCGCAATGTGGACATGCAGTATTGAGATACTATACTGACAAGAATTTTACACAAATGAGCCATCAAAGTTTAGTTTTTAATTTCAGACAACTCAGACAAAAATCAAAGAATGAGACGGCACGTACACATAATGACTCATTTAGAAAACGCATAAATTTGCATCTTGAATGAGAGTGAAGGAATGCCGACAAAAGCCACGGAAGAAGGCGAGAGAAGGAAGTAGCGGCTATCGATGACTGAAACTTATTATCACCTACTGCCTGTAAGAAATTTCGGCTCTTGCTATACCATGTAGTGTATGAAAAACATGTTCGCTATATTGTGAGGAACCCCGCAGTGCATTTTACATTCAGAAAAGTAATGCTGTCCAATACAAGCTAAGAATAGATTATTCGGTATATTCTTCACATCCACTTCTTTACAGAGGAAGCTGATAAAAAAGATTAGATCAAAAACTCCATGATTTTGGTTGGTTTCCTAGAAGAGGATAAGCGCGAACTTTGGGCTTAGTTTCGTAACTTTCAGTGAGGAATTCAGTTTATCGATATTCAGTCATCCATCAGGTTTGACTTCAGACAAAACCAAAAATTAACACTTTTGAAGAAGAGAATGAAAACCTTGCTTGATTAACTCTCAATTCCACGTATTAAACTCTCACTGCGAAAATCACTTTTTAAACATCATTTCCTAGAGGGTTTTATTAACAGATTGAAAGTCTGTTTTAGAGGAAATATTGAAAGCAATATCAATTCAACAAATATTGTTGAAAAATATACAGCGTTTGTTTTCTTCGGAAACACGGAAACGACTAAAACTGGACATTTCATAAATGTATACCTCCGTTGAACGTTTTTGAGATAAGAAGTCTTAATTTTAACTCTTAATCGACGTCAACAATTGATCATCGGGCTAACGACAGATTCCGAAAGTGAGAGAGGTTCGAGACAGTCGGCTTTCTCAATTATCTTTAGCGATCGCTTATTTGGAGCTCAAAAAGTTTTCGTTATGATGCTGGAATCGGTTTAAAATAGCAAAAACGTCATGAACACGCACTAAGTAAAACAAGGAGACAAGGCAAGAAATTCTACTGTACTTTTATTACTATTTTTGACGTTATATACTCTGTCAGGAGGTTCGAGACAGTCGGCTTTCTCAATTATCTTTAGCGATCGCTTATTTGGAGCTCAAAAAGTTTTCGTTATGATGCTGGAATCGGTTTAAAATAGCCAAAAACGTCATGAACACGCACTAAGTAAAACAAGGAGACAAGGCAAGAAATTCTACTGTACTTTTATTACTATTTTTGACGTTATATACTCTGTTTCACCACATTTTCAGACACCGAGAAGAGAGTTGAAAATACGACGTGTAGCGGAGTATTTTTCACGAACTTCGAGATGTTTGGAAATGTGGTCAAACACCCTCTTGAGTGTTTGATATATCTTCTCAATCGAAACAAAAACTAAAGAGAAAACGGAGAAATAAAATCCTCAAAAACAAATTTCCGTTGTTTAAACTTGATGAATTATTAATTAGTTTGAACCTTTACGAATTATGTTACGTCAAAACGATTCAGACTTACTCGCGAGTTTAGGCTACCTGTGGTAAAACATCGAAGGCTTCTATGGGAAACAGGTCAACTGTAGTTAAATAGCGGAGCTCCTGCGGCCCGAAGGACCGTCAAGCGGAGCCCCATACTCATATATGAAAGAAAAGAAAACCCATGAGTTGATTTTCTCATGGTTATCATGGTTAGCGGTAGTGCTCGTGGGCGCGTACGCACGACGGCGACGACGGAGTCGCGCAACATGGCGCCATACTCCAAATAATAAGTTGACAGAGACATGCAGCCTTAGTTTACTGTGTACTTCTTTAATATTGAACATCCATGTTATGATCAATTGACACCTGTCAAATCAAGTTATCCGCTGATCAGTATCACGTGACCATATCGCAGGCTCAAGTTTGCAGTTCATCGAAGTCACGTGTCTTTTTTTAAGTGGACCGTTGACCAAGTGCTGGTTTTCGATCGGATCGCGGGCTCATGTCAGGTTAACTTGTTGAAAATAGGGCAGGATTGTTCGGAAGCCTGTTAACGCTAGTTCAGGATTAAAAGTTAACTGAATAAATTATAACTTTTTCTTCTATACAAATGTTTTTTGTTGCTTTGTTTTGTGTATATGGTGATTATTAAAACTCAAAACAGAAGGCCAAACAATATACAGAAAACCTCACCGCAAAGTCAGAAAACTCAGATCAAAATTCTGGAGCTACACTTTTAGGCTGGCCTAAATCTGATATTAGCGGAGCTCCGGCGGCCCGAAGGACCGCTAAGCGGAGCCCCATACTCATATAGGAAAGAAAAGGAAACCCATGAATGGATTTTCTCATGGTTATCGTGGCTAGCGGTATTGCTCGTGGGCGCGTTCGAACGACGACGGAGTCGCGCAAGATGGCGGCCATACTCCAAATGATAGGTTGACAGAGACGTGCAGCCTTGGTTTACCATGTTGTTCCATGTTATGACCAACTGACACCTGTCAAGACAAGGCATCCGCTGACCAGCATCACTTGACCATATCGCGGGCTCACGTTTAGAGCTCATCGAGGTCACGTGCTTTTTAAAGTTTACCGCTGACCAAGTACTGGTTTTTGATAGGATCGCGGGTTCATGTCAGGTTAATTTGTCTAAAACAGGGCCGGCTTGTTTGGAAGCCGGTTAACGTTACCCCAGGATTAAAAGTTAACCGTTTTCACTGCTTTGGTCTTGTGTTAAAGGCCAAACAATAAACAAAAAACCTCACCGCAAAGTCACAAAACTCAAATTAAAATTCTACCTTTTCCTGGGTTAGTTTAATCGGGCTCTGAACAACCCGGCCCAGGAGCTACGCTTTTAGGTTGGCCTAAATCTATGTATTACAGATAATGACAATCTCTTCTACTCAAGAAAAATCCTGTAGCGAATTGCTCCAAGCTAGAAACAACGGTGTGCCGGATAAAACCAGTTCTGGTTGTCAACATTTTCCTGAGGGTGGATTAGTTAGAAAATGTTTTGACTGCAAGCTACTGTACTCCCCAAAAATTAGGGTTGAGGTGTGTGCATCACTTTCTGAAATCTCCGCTTTCTTGGGGGAGGGGTGGGGAAGACTTAGACGCGACCATACAAATATTTCACGCGGAAACGGATAAGTCGCGGTCAAAACACACAGGACAAATGATTAATTTTAAGCTTCGACGAGAATCGTAAAATATCTACAGCGATAGTTCACACTAGAAGTTCTTTAAAATGTCTAATTAATTACATGTACGCCTCTTAAATATGGCTAATCTCTTTTCAGGAGCCTCAAATGCTACATTTCCAAGCTCAAATGTCACAATTGGGTGAGTTTTATTCTTATCTTCACGTTAATAATCAGTCGCGTTTTAAATTGTTCTGATGAACAAACACTATCAAACTTATGGCAATTTTAACGAACACCGTTTACCTTTGAAATCATCCACTGTTAGTCTTTGTAGAAATCAGTTCAAATACATAGTGACTTATTGTCGGATAACCGACTTAACAGTAGTTAACGTTAAGTTTTTTTGTTGCCGCCAGCCCAGAGCATGTTCTCAAACAAGCAGCAATGGTCTACTTGTTACTAAGTGATAAGAGGGCGTGGTAACACACTGAGCAAGTGATCAGCGCATTGGTAAATTGAAGTACTCCTGAATTAAAACAGGTCGCGTATATTTCACTTGACAGTGAACAAATTAAATTCAGGTCCGGTTCATACGTCGTACTTCGCCGAATCGAATTCAAAGAATTAAGTGTAAGTGAAGTAGGGCCGCTGAATCAATAGACCATTTTACAGTTGTCTGCTCAGTGACCTGGCCTTTGTATGGCAGCGAGGCTAGAGTTGACCTTGTTTTGATACAGACCTCACTGCTTTTGTCATGTAAATGCACCTAGTTAGCATCAGAACAACTTGTTTTACACAACAAAAGCAGTGAGGTCTGTATCAAAACAAGGTCAACTCTAGCCTCGGTGCCATACAAAGGCCAGGTCATTGAGCAGACAACTGTAAAATGGTCTATTCGAAACGGCCGATTGAATTCGGATAGGCTCAGCCGTTCTTCACGCCTGAGCCGGGAATAACGGCTGTGAACCGGCTTTGATTCAGACACCGAACTTCACATGAGCAGAACCAAATACATAAATTATTTTCATGTCTTTTTAATGTATTTTGAATGTATTTTAAAGACCTGGGTTTGCGCAAAAATATACAGTGTGCGTCAGGGGTTCAAACTGAAATGGCGGATTTCACTCGTCAAAGAAGACGCTGATATGTGCGGTTTGTGTTTTCCTGTTTTTTGAGTGCCAACTTTCTGCCACCTTGGTAAACTGCATCAAAATTACAATGCATTCATTACTGTTTTCGTGTTTGTGTTTGAATTACGTGTGAACATTGTATTTGTAAATTAACCTGAATATTGCAGTTGGGTTTTTTGCCAAAGCTGTGATGTACTTCATGGCATACAAAAAGGTTGGAAGTCGAATGAAGTTCACGTGAAGTGCGACATCTGAACCAAATTATCAGTTGTCTTCTAGCAGCTACATGTAAATAGATTAATGCAGTTTGCCTCATTATGCTCCTTTTGGCCGACTTTTCTTATATTTTTCACAGGACGGCTTTGGATGAATGCTTACTGTTTCGCACCCAGTTAATATAAGTTAGCACCCATCGAGTTCGCACCCCTGAACTCATTATAAACCTTCTATTTCGAGTTCACCTTCACTCCTCAATGTATGAAAGAACGCGAAATAAATATGTTTTGTGCGATTTTGTTTCAATGTTGTCTTTTTTCTTTTTTGCTCGGTAAGAGAAAGATAAGTTTTAAGCGCTTGCATGATATCTAGTTGAGGTCGATGTGGGTGCGAACTCGGTGGGTGCGAACTCGCCGCTTAGGTGCGAACCTCCACCTACCCTTTGGATCGTGCTTGGTTGTTGTTTACATGTCCAGCAAGTATCAGCGCTGATTGAAATGCCGCACTGTTATCTCCTATTGAATTTGAGTCCAGCTGGAATTGAGATCGGCGTCTGAATCAATTCAGCCGGTCTAAATTAATTTGGGTCGGCCTAAATTCGAATTCGATTCGGCTTATGTGAAGTACGGCGTATGAACCGGGCCTCAGCCGAAGGAAGCGTCTATTTCCAAAAATTCTTTTGAAACGTTCTGTCATAACAAGCAGAGAAACGATCAAAGTTATGGCCTATCACACGGGTTTGCCGTTTGTGGATAGAAGACAACAGGTTATGCAGTGGCCCTGTGAGGTTTTTCACGACTTTATTCCATGAGGCGACTATTACTGGTATCAGTCATTTCAGTTATGGACGGATGGAACCTGCGTCAAATAACCGAACTTAACAGCACGCTGAAGAAATCTATGTAGTAGACTAAGGCGGGCACTTGGAAAAAATAGGAGGAACCCTGAACGAACCCCTGGAGCTGTCTAGCAAGCTTACGTTATCCTGTTTATTTCTTGAAATGATGCAAACAATTGAAATATTCCTACTTTCCCCAGATGCGTGCCTGCTGACAGTACTAAACAGTCCGCCGTCCACTCAAATCCGGGGCTGTGCTTGCCATACCAAGCCAAATTTCCACATGGCTACTGCAAAGATATCCTTGGTTATCAACCGATCTACGGAACAGACTCATACGAGCTAGAGGAAAACGAAATGAAGATGTTGCGCTATCAAGTAGCGAAGAGCTTCGTAGAACAGTCACGAGGGAAGAACGGGGAAGTAGTTTTCAACGACAGTTCTTACGTTGTACGGCAAAGCTGTCTGGATATGGTGGATGATGTGTATTGTCATCATTATTTTAAGCGCTGCTACATGTCTTCCAGCCCACCTCTTATTTGCAGAGAAACGTGCGAGCAATTGTTTTTTAAAGTCTGTGATCGAGAGTTCAAGATTGTGGAGGACTTCACGAACACGACGCGGAGGCGCTCGAGGCTCAATTATCCATACTTCTTTGACATCATAGACTGCACCACTTTGCCATTTCGGAATGAATCGTCTAACTGCTACTATCCTGACAAGATAAGAGGTCAGTGGAGGGAACTGGTCTCCAAGAGGGATTATAAATGAGAAAAGCCCTAAAATACTTTTTGTTTCCAATGTCGGCAAGGGCAGTGCCCGATTACCAAGTGGTAGGGTGTTTTGAGCAACGCATGACCCAGATTCCTCGCTCGCTGGGTCCAAACGGAGTAACAAATTTGATCCAAAATTCAACAAAGAAGAAAAGTACCCCTCGAGTTTTGAGGTCTATGAGAATTTGGCACTGACGTGCCATTTTCCTGGCTTATAGTTGTTTATAAGGCAGTTCTTTGCTCTTGGCAATTAGCCCTTTCCACCACAATCATTTTCGCTTTCCTGCTAACTGCTTTGCAAACCCTTGAGCCCTATTCTGAGCCCCCGTGTGGTCTAGAGGCTGCCCTCTATTTGGCGAAACTGATAAACGTAATGGGAAAAACACCTCGGTACTTGACTGTCTAGTACTCAGGGTCTTACAGGCATGAAGTGCGAAATTTATTGATCGATTAATTTGATGAATGAAATAATTACGTAGAGCCGTCCGTCTGTTCGTTAAAATAACATTAAAATAGTAACAATTGCATATGTTAATATGCTCTTTTCTACCATTTTACTACTAGACGAACTCAACATTTTGGAGAGTGAAGGTGAGTCTTGTCGAATTACTACAAGAAAATAACATAAGTTTTGCTATTGTCTGTGAAATAAATGTTTAATATTGAAGAGAATGCAGTGTCTTAAGGGCGAATCAGTGTTTACCTCTTGCCTTGTAAAACTTAGTAATAAGCGAAACGTTTAGTTATGTGCCTCGGGCACCAACTTATTTATTCCTATGATCTTCACAAATCTCTTTTGAATAAATGTATCGTAGTCTTTTTCAGTGGAATCCCGATTTTTCAATCTCCAAGAAAAACGAAAACTGATTCAGTCGAAAAACCGGAGAGTTCGAGAAATCGGAGGTAAAATGACAATGTTGGACCGAGGGGAGGGAAAAGACTTTTGGTTCGAGCTCTCGGGAGTTTAAAAAAAACATGAGGGTTGGAGAAATCAAGATACCACTGTATGTTGATGAAAATGAGCCAGAGGCACCTTGCTTTACCTTTGCAATCACTAAAAGCTCTGCTCTCTCCAATCAATATGAAATTTCCCAACTTTTCTGGCACTTTTTTTGTGTCGGATATCGATCGATTGGCCCACAAGACAATTGACAGAATGATTTTCAAATTCTGTAAAAAAAGTAAAAGAGGGTTTAAACGGAAGAATTAGAGTTAATTAACGAAAAGTCTGTCAGTAGCAGCCAATCTGATTCGGAGCGCTTTCTCTACGCGGTTCCTTTTGTTTCGGGCAAAACAACGCAAGAGTTCCAAACAGATCAATATTTTTTGATTTGCCAGACAAGCTACATTTTTGCGTATTTCGGTTTTGTAATTTTAATTAAAACTAACTCTGTGCTAAATGCGTAGTAGTCAAAATCATTCTTTTGTTGTAGATTGCTTCTACGGAGATGGAGGTGGTTACCGTGGCTACAGAAGCGTCACAGTTTCCGGGTACACCTGTCAGTCTTGGGACGCCCAATGTCCTCATAAACACAATATCAATGGAGGGATTTACAAAGCGATTCATGATAGCGGCAATTTATGCCGCAATCCAGGAGGGTTCGCGATGGATGGGCCGTGGTGTTTGACCACGAATAGGACCGTGCGTTGAGAGTACTGTGATGTGCCTAAATGTGCCAAACAGCGTAAGTAGATTGGCATGCGAAGAGCGTTTTTCGGATTGAAGCAAGATACTTTAGTGTCAGATTAAAGGGGAATCAGAAAGCCGTGCATTTTTAATTGCATTTCTTTCTGTGATATGCCGGGATCGCATCAATAACAAAAATAACTTACTTTTTTGAGATATAAGGACTCAAAACGGTTACAAAGAAGAACCGCTGGCAAAAGAGTTTGCATAATGATATATTTCTTGTGCGTTGCACATTTCAGGGGCATTCCAAGGGGGTTTCCATTCAAACAAAATTTCCGGAACTTTCGAAACGAGGGCAAATGGTACGGAGATATATCCTTGGCCAAGTGTCTGAATAATCCGAAAATTGTTGATGGTGATGTTCCATTCGCCAACGGCAATTTCTGGAAATTCACACCGAATTTTTGGACGAATGGAAAGCGCTCCAAGTCAACAACAAGAATTCCAATAATTATCAAGACATGAATTCCTTCTTTCCCTCATTACTAAGTAAAACACTCCGGATCTTTAAACCCTAATTACCGGCTAACTACCACCTGCAGTCATGACTGACCTGCTCATTCACGTATAAATTTATATTTTCTAAACTTTACATTTAGCGCCGTCAAGTCCACCTAGCAACTTTCGAGGTCACAACACGAGCTCAACAAGCATAAACGTCACTTGGGGAGATGTTCCAAAGCCTCTGATAAATGGAATACTGCTTGGATTTCACGTGGCCTGTGAAAGACCTAACACGTCTGAGAGACATATCGTACATTTGTCACCTGCAGAACGTAGCTGGGTCTTCAAAGGACTACAGAAATTTAGCAATTACAGTTGCTGGTTGAGAGCTTACAACAACTTTGGAAATGGTAATTGGAGTGAAGAACTGGTAATTTCAACTAACGAAGATGGTATGCTAATTTGGATGTAATCATAAATGGAGGGATACGCTGTGGCTATATATGTAACACAGTTTAATTTTAACGGGGAAATTTTGTATGAAATGTGACGAGAGATAAGGTGCTAAAAAGGGTAAATACCCGGAGGGGGAGGGGGGCACTGCCATATATGGGCTATATAGGTATGTGCCGCTGTGAAGGGTATGGTTTTCAAGCAGTTTACTCTAGGATAGGGTATATAAAGGTTCCAGGGTCCCAGCGGCACATCCCCACCCAGAAATTCCCAAAGTACCCACCCCCCCAAGGGGTGGGTACTTTGGGAAATGGCTCATCGAGTTTTGATTTGGTGTCCACATTGTCCCGATGATGACGCAATGATCCCTCATTAGTAAGACATTTCATGAACATACGAGATCATTGACTGATGCCTGAATGACTGATAACCTGACTGAGGTCGAATAACTTTTATCTGGCTGTATGACGTCACTACTGACTGACTAGCTAACTGAAGGACTGACTAGCTGATTGACTGACTGACTGACTGACTTACTGAGTGACTGATTGACGGACTAACGGACATAACAAAGAGGAGGTTAAGGAACCACGGACGAAATTGTGGTCCATATATTTTTCTCAGGTCCATGAAGTAAAGAAATACTTTGGTTTGAATTTGACAGTGCCCGATGTTCCACCTGAGAGTCTAAAGGCCTGGAATCTGAGTTCTACCAGTCTTTACGTCCAGTGGGACCCAATCCCTTCTGGGTATCGGAATGGAAAAATACTGCGATACAAAGTGGAAATTATAGCTGAAGAACAATCGAGGGAGCGACACAAAACTACAAAGTACACAGAAGGGACATCTCTTACGCTCAGGGGCCTTCAAAAATACTGCAAATACGTAGTCACTGTTTCTGGAATAACAAGACCAGGCCAAGGACCCACTCGGTCAAAAGTGGTGCAGACGGACGAAGATGGTAAGACACTTCATAAACAATAACCTCAGTAGGACAGTACGTTTTATACATGATCCAACGATATAAAACCATCTCCTTTTTATTGCAACCTTCCATGCGAATTCAGGGGAATTGAATTTCCTTTCGGCCCCTGTAAGCGCTTTAGCCAATAACGAAGCTTCGAAGCTACGACGCGGTTTTTTTTTTTCTATGAAAAAAGAAAAAAAAAAAAAAAAACCCGCGTCGGGTATGATATACGTTCTGACTACTCTAACAGCAGACATTCAATGTGAATAGTTTATTGAGGATGCGTCAGTCAGTCATCTGATACAGATGTATTCCGTCGTACAGCATAATCTGTATCCTTGCAAATTACAGCTACTGGTTCTAACAGTTAGAACCTGTACTCTAGGCCAGAGACGAAAAACCACTAAAAAAAAAATAATACACCCTTTAGGATCAGTGATCCAAGATGACTCGGATCATGGTGCATCAAAGGAGCCGATGAATCCGTGACCAGAGTGAATTTATCGGTTCCTTTGATGCACCATGATCTGAGTGATCTTGGATCACTGATCCTGATCCAGATCACCCCAAAGGAACGCACCCTTGGATGTGGCCAAAAGTATGTGGAAAGGTATTCCTCAAATAATGCAGCAGCACGAGACCGCAAGGAAAGGGTACAAAATCAGTAACGCACATTTGCAATTATACTGACATAACAACAGGACGAAAACGAAGACTGACTAACCTAGAATGACTTAAATCTCCCGTCAACTGCTTAAATAGTCCCTAAAAGTCCCATGATATCCCGCGAGCCTCTCCATGCCATCGTGGTGTTAGAAAAAAATAATTTCGGACTAATTCGTCCCTCAATCGACAGAAATTACATTTGATGGCGAATATTTGTCAATAAATGACTGCAATGTTTAGTCATAGTCACTAAATGTCTCGGCAATATTTGAACACAGCTTCTAATTCTGAGGCTTTTTCAGTTCCAGATCACCCTCCAAAGGACATAACGGTGTTTAGCCAAGGAACGGACACGGTTCAGGTTGACTGGAGCCCAGTCCCACCAGAATATACCAATGGAGAGGTGCTCGGGTACAAAGTACTATACAGTGACATGGAAGATACATCACGTGTCAATAGTAGCTTAGTTTCACCAAAAGAAACCCATTCAAAGATCGAAGGATTGAAAACAAACACAAATTATAGTTTTCAGGTTCTTGCCTTTACAGCCAAGGGCAATGGGGTTAAGAGTCCGGCGTACTTTGCAAGAACTTTTCCAGGTATTTTAAAAGGACATTTTTAGTATAAAGTCTATGTTGTTGTATACAAATATTAGATTAGCAATCAAGGATTCGTGCTGTGATGGCTTTTTAACCCAGCTACACTCTTTTCAAGCTTCTATATAATTCTGACCAACGACACGGAAAATATACCACATTCCTGATAGATAACTAATTTTTTCAAAAAAAAAATTCAGAAGCGGGGACTAAATTAAACAGAATTCAGAGACAACAGTCCCTCAGTATTATTTTTTTCGAAGATGTTATTTCTCGCTCTGGCTATGTTGCCGTCGCGTGGACCTTACACTGGATCAGGGTCTGAATGGGGATGATGGCTCCATATCATCCCCTGGGGAACAATGCTTGCTTGGGCAGTTCTCCATATTACGCTCAAATTTGTTTGATTTACTGTCAGATTCCTATCTGCTGTAATTTTACTTTAGTGAAATAAGCTCGACAACAGATAAAAAAGTTCCTGAAAATAGCAGATTTACTGCCTTCTATTTTTGATCCGTATGTCTTTCAGACCCAACTAATAGGGAGACGGTGGACCCGAGCGCAGCAAATAGTGCAAAAGGTAGTAGTTATAAGCACAAGCAAATCCAATTTTCCTTACAAATGGAACTCGGCCATGCATTGGGCGGACAGCCAAGTAGATTGTGTTACCGGGAAAAAACAACATTTTCATTTCATAATTCTCATGGACAAATATACCTCTGAAAAGAAGGTGAAGATTACTACTACGTACTGTCGTATTGTGCCGTAAAAGAGTGTAAAAAGTACGAGCCAAGCAGTATAGGGTAAAGTTTTCGTTTTCCACATTCTGGCGGCGTTTGATCCAGTTTGATCTGACTGGCCTTCCTTCCACAAATTAAGCGCGCTAGACCTCTCGTTAATTGAGGTCGAAGTAATGATCTTGACCTATTCATAGTTAGACCAATGCGGTCAGATTTAGTGGTTCGTTCAAGGTAGGATTAACAAGGTTCCACTGTACGGCAGACAGACATTTCCCAGTGATATATTTTTGCATGCAGAGCATCTACATGCGTCAGCAGCCACTGACACTTCTTATCTCCCAATTTTACAGTGAGCATAATCGCGGCTTCTGTGTTCTCCGGCACCATTGTATTTGGAGTAGTTTTCTTTGTGATGTACTTTGTCCGAAAGAAGAGGACTTCGTCAAATTCCGACAATGGAAATGGTATTTACCCTGATATTATTTAGATGTAGTTCTGAAGGTACCTAATATAGTACTTACAATAGACCATTTTACAGTTGTCTGCTTGGTGATTTGGCCTTTGCATGGCAGCGAGGCTGGAGGTGACGTTGCTTTGATACAGACCTCTCTGCATTCGTCATGTAAATGCACCTAGTTAGCATTAGAACAACTTGATTTACACAACAAAGCAGTGAGATCTGTATCAAAACAAGGTCAACTCCAGCCTCGCTGCCATTTAAAGGCCAGGTCACAGAACAAACTGTAATATGGTCTATTACATCGGGAACATCTATTTATTTATTCTAAATAAGTCGTCTTCTATACATCCTTTGCTGCCCCACCTCCGTCTGCAGGTCGCTTAAAATGGCGTTGAAAAGCTCTGTCTCATCACACCAAAGAACTTTTATTGAACAGTTACTGTCAAAAAGGTAACTTTCCTTCAGAACTTAAGACAATGAACTCGTTGTATCGTTAACTCGAAACACGACAATGAATTCTCTGCATCTGCAGGGAATATCTCGACTCGCTGCTTAATTTCTCTTCGACCTTTTACAGCCAATGTAAGCGGATCTAAGGCCGGAACAATTTATTAGATCATGCCACTGAAAGAATATGTGAATTCTGCAACCTGCATGAATAATTCCGTAAACTTCTGATAATACACATATGTTTCTCAAAGAAATACTGTATGATCACTGTTAATTACTTCTCTGATCACCTGTTCAAATTGTCTTGCGTTATTGGATTGGGTGGGCGCCGTATCGACAAAATTGAAGGAGGGTAGAATTTCTAAGAAATGGGAAACGGAACGGTATCGGCAAAATAATGATCCAGTGGTTCACGTCTTATCAAAATTAATGATATCCACTCAATAATTACAATTTTTAAACATGTTATCATTCTTTCTTCAGGTACAAGTTGTTCAGTAACACCTTATGCCGTTTCCTCTACTAACTGGATTAACGATATCATCAGCACTTACAGACACGGATACGAGACGCTAGATGATGAAAATGTTCCCACTACAACTCGTCAACCAAGGTACATCAACATTGGTGCTGATGGCTTACCTGACCTACCAGCACACTTAAGGGATATGGTTTACGAGTTTGAACAGCTGTACGAGAACACACGGTACAAGAGACTGCAGCCGTACGCGAGACGACGATCACTAGGAGGAACAGTGGATGGGCTTGGGAACCCCTTGTATGACAGGCTGCAACGAGTGATTTCTTCAACTGTTCCTTGCCCTGGCAGGCGATGCGGTAAAGGTGTGCAGGCGACGGCCACCGCAAACCAGGAACACAACACCAGACAACACCATTCTCTTGACCTGGGTATGCTACGTGGGTTTATCGGGGCTCTTCAGAGCAATACATGTACAGTGGAGATGACAGAAATGGTACCTCTGGAGCAAAAACGTCGGCGCCGTTTCTCTGTCGACATGGGCCAGGTGAGAGAGTTTATTGCTCTCAGAGAAATGAAAATCACCACCGAAGAAGGCAACACGGCCTCAGCTGACCACCTGGATGCACAAGAAGCCCGTCACATTGACGACACTTGTTGACTGTCTGTAAGATGGACAAAAACACTTTTGTCGCAAAGAGTGACGGATCCAGTACCATAACATTAGTCGATTCACCACGGCCTTAATTAGTCTGTACTATAAGTCGACGTCATTATTGTGGTTGCTGATTTTGTTATGGCAAACGTGTTTATTATCATCAGTGATTAAGTCAAAACGTCCTTATAATAACTCATACAACAGTCTGAATTGCGCTTGCACCAAACTGCTTCATTTTCCTCTCCTTTCGTGTACTTCACTAGTTAATATGACCTGCCAGTAGATTGAAAACAACCGTCAATCAAAATCTCTATAAGGACATTGACGATCGATGTCACTGTTTTGATTTTGAAACTCTCACAGTAATATCCTCAGACAACAAACAAACATACAACCAAAAAAAGGTTTTTAACATTGACAATGCTGTAAGTAGTAAAGTAATATGGGTAATGAAGAATTGCGACAGAGCTTCCGATAGCTGAATTCAATGACGTACACTGAGTTAAATTGAAGTTAAGTAAACTACGATAGCAAGAGCCAGTTCTGTCGACTGACGAGTGACAATTGTCATCAAAACACTACGCTAAAGATGCCAACTATTTCATGACTCTTACATAATATCTTGCATTCATAACTGACCTACAGTGTATTTAGTACCCTTTGTGTAACGTCCCTATTTTGCCTCCGCTACACATCCGGACACACTAGACAGTGATTAAATTGGGTGCGTTGGCCAGCCAAGCCATCGTCCCGTTTATTCCATCTCAGCATATAATACAAGCTATGAATAAAAAGACAATTGCTAAGTGCACCAAAGCCGGACACGAAAACCCTAAAACCAGCAAGTGGAGAAAATTGGGAACGTGTACCCCCGACCAAGGCAGTGGTGCAACCCTCGGGGTTTTAGGGTATCCTTAGTTAACATCAGTACTGTAGAATAATAAACCTAAGGCTTTATACAGCGATATAATAGCAATAAGAGAACTAAATAAACGTACAACAGTGGATTACAACTGATGATATTATTAAAAGAAAAACCAAACTTAACCTAAACACGGCAAAGGCTGGCCATAGAATGTCTCACCTCGCCAACTGTCACCGATTACAAACTCAAATCCCACTATACACAGCGCACCTCAAACCCGTACCCAGCCCTCTGGTCCGTGCCGGCAAAATAGTAATTTATGCTAATTTAAGATCATCACAAATTACATATCTTATATTTACAATTAAATTGCACGATTTTTTGCTGTCTGAGTATTGAAATGCACGATGTTATTGTTTACCTCATCTGTATTTGCCCATTTACAAAGGGACTCTTGAAGTCAGCACCTTGTAATCAGGTGGCTTAACGCAAAATTTAGGCTGGATCGTGACAAGAGTGATAAAAGCATGAAATTTGGCACACAGCTTGCTTATACCCTACCAAATGATATTAGAAGGGGTGCCCATGTCAATCTGCTCACGCTTCCGTTTTAGGGAGATTTTAGTTTTTGACCAAAATCAAGATATGTGAACAGAACAGAACGTGAAAAGGTTTAAGTTCTGTTGTTACTATTTGTCTTAATTAGCATTTTTGCCTCCTTATTATTCAACTTGCTTTGTAATCATTCATTCAACTGAAGATGACAGAAGCTCTGTCGAAACATGTCTTGCAAACTTAAAAAATTGGTCGTTTTCCTTAAAATCTTTAAATGCAAAGAAATGCTTACAAAACAAGCATTTTTCAGTTTTTACATGTATGTTTGTGTTTTCTGATTCGTTTCCGATGCACTAGTGGCAAAGAAACATCTCGTTTAGTAGCACAGAAAAGACTCGAGCCCATGCCTCGCTCGTTCATCCAAGATGGCGGCCTCTTTGTTGCTCTGCTGTATCTGTAAGTATCTGAAGAAAGTGGCAAAAATTCTTCGCAAAAGAGCTTGAATATGCCAAAATTATGTGAGGAGAGTAGAAATAATATATTTTGTTTATCTATTAGAATAGTTTTAAGCGAGTTTAATTGAAAAAGTTTGTTTTACAAGGCTCCTGTTTGAATTGGCAGGACCAGTTCATTACGAAAGTAGTTTCTGTTAGAACTATACGCAAGAAATCTTATATTTTTTTTGTCTTTGAACATGATTTAATCCATTTTATTGTTTTATAACAGTGATTGGTTGTTGCAATCTAGAGAGCAGATCATTTTGGTTCTTACCATATTTCTCAGTCTGCAGGTACAACAAATAGTTAATTGTAAGATATAGGGAGAAAAACGGTAATTTTAATAAAAGTAATAAGGTTTCTTCACTGCATAGTTGACTTTAAATTGCATTTTTATTCTTCTAGGAGCTTTAATTTCAATGTCACTTGATTGGAAAAAGGGCATCATTTGTCAGGAGTCTACGAGAGAAGCATTAAAGTGTCCTCTAAACAGTAATGGACCTCCTGAAGCTAACCGGCAAACGTATTTGGCTTTCCTTCAAAATGTCAACAGCTTTCGGGAGGCAGACGGTTTACCCGTGGAGCTTAAATTTGGCGACGATGTTGATGTAGATTGCCTTTGTCGTAATCACGGTTCTTGGCACAAGTCCTGTCACCTGAAGTTTAGTATTTCAAAACTAAAGAAAGCTCAAGAGCGTGCCGGCCAAAAACGAAGCGAGGACAGCAGAGCAGATGAGGAGGAAAAGACCCGCACCGAAATGCAGGAAACACCAATCTGTCTCTGAAGAGCGATCGCAATGTTTATTCTGTTTAGGAGGAGACGACGGCGACAAGCCTCACTGTTTTTCGGTGCTAGAAACTGATAGGAGTATCCGTCAAATGGCCCTTGAACTTGAAGATTTTGAATTGCCAGGTCGTCTGTCAGAGGGATTGACTGCAAAGTCTTGGATGGCGCAGTAATAGTCCACTGTCTGCCGACTGTCGAAGCTTCGACAGCAGCTCCATCAAAGCAAACGTGTGGATGTGGTGTGGGACACATACGCTCCTGATAGCCTGAAGGACGCAACAAGGGAGAAAAGAGGCCAAGGGGTCAGAAGGAAAGTAGCAGGCCAAACGAAGCTTCCAAAGAACAGGATGATGTTTCTGCGAGACCCTGACAACAAGTCTGAGCTGACTTGGACAATATTCCTCCAACACAGGTAGATATTCGGGAAAAATAATGTGGTGGCGACGTTTTAATTTGGTATAAATAAATTATACTTGCAAAATTCATAAGAAGGAAGTTAAGACCTCATTATCAATACCTTTTTCTCTCTAAACAATTTTAATTTCAGGATGCACTTCTGCAGCACACACAAAGGGCCGTATACCAGGCAGGAATTTGAACATCATCAGAGCACGCGATGCAGGATGTTCTTTCTCCCGCAGAATTCTCATGGGTTAAAGGAGAGAGAAACCACTGGAAACCAGTTTGGATGACCATCCCCAAAGTATCCACTGTGTGCAGAGAGCTCATCAAGTGCACCTGCAAAGGCCGCTGCTCACGCTGCCAATGTGCCAAAAAAAAAATGTTGAAGTGCACGCCGTTGTGTAAATGCGACTGCCCAGAAAGTCAATCTAAGAGTGAGGGGAATTTGTAAGGGCTTTCGCAACGAGCAAAGGCATTCATAATATGACCAGATTTCAAGTAAGAAAAGACGCGGTCAATTTGCGCGCATTTTTTTCTGCTTTGCTACTACAATTTCTTTGTCTGTGTTATCGGCCGAGCGAAGACTGGGTACTAATACTATGATGTGGCTTTATAAACGCTATTTTAAATGCAGTCTTTAATAAAATAGCAAAGTACATATCCAAGTGATAAAATCAAGATAAACATGCAAAAGTCGTTTTAAAAAGTGGTAAAATAGCTTTGTTGAAAATCGTACCACAGGTATATCCCATATCTCGATTTTGGTCAAAAACTAAATTCTCATTAAAACGGGAGCGTGAGCAGATTGACATGGGCACCCCTTCTAATATCATTTGGTAGGGTATAAGAGAGCTGTGTGCCAAATTTCCTAGCCCCCAGGATTTCGCGCGGCCATTTTTTTCTCGCGAATTTCTTTCGCGTCACGCACGACGGACTAAGCGAAAGAGGGACTACTCGTAGTCTAGAGAGGAAGTGTGGTTTAAAAATTGGTACCTCTTAGGGGGTGAGACAAGTTTCAAGCCACGCCCGCAAAACAGGATCTTGGTACCTCTTAGGGGTTCTTTTCAAAATTTCCGACAAGCAGCCCCGTCCTTTTTATGTTGGATTCCCCTCCCTGCAGTCAGCAGTTGCCCTCAATACATTAGGTGATGTAACAGTTTATAGAGAGCAGAAACAATTCAAAGCTCCAATACGACAAAAAAAAAAAAACATTTCATACATTTTTATTGTATAAATAGTGTAAGAATCCAGGTAAAAATAATATATAATATGATGTATATAACATGTAAGCTACACTTTATGAAGTGGTTATTATTGCCCTTTTATGTTCTAGCACTGGGAATATTCTGTTATTGTTCAGACGGTTACAATGTCCAATAAACATCATAATTATTATGGTATACGAGTGCAATATTTCTTTCAACAAAAAATGGGTATAAAGCCATACAAAATGGAATACCAGTTGCTGCATTATTTGAAAAGTTTTGTTACTCTCCAGAGGAGCATCGCTTCCAACCCATGATTATAAGTACTAATAAGCATAAATTTATTTGTGAGCAATCTGATTTTCCTGAAGCCCACCTGTGAGGACCTAGGCAAATGAGGTAACCCCACCATGGGGCATTTGTTACCTTGAAAAGAATGACATATCATGGAGCTGGGAGCTACAATCTTGGACAAAATAAATGGAACACCTGGACCACCCCTCTTCCCCATTTCAATGATGCCAAAATGGTGCATTTTTGCTCCTTCGCACCTTCATCATTGTTTTGGGGGGAGGGGGGTTAATTGTTCCTTTTCATTCTGTCCAAGATTGATCTTGGACAAAATAAATGGAACACCTGGACCACCCCCCCCCCCCCCCCCCCCCATTTCAATGATGCCAAAATGGTGCGTTTTTGCTCCTTCGTGCCTTCGGCATTGCTTTGGGGGGAGGGGAAGGGGGTTAATTGTTCCTTTTTATTCTGTCCAAGATTGTAGAGGCTTGGAAGGAAGGGAGGGGGAGCGCATTGTAAGTGGGCTGACGGCTTTCTTCGGATTTTGTTTTTCAGAGTGTTTGGAAATGCTGTTCTGAGAACTTTCTCTGGAAGATAACCCCTTGAGATAGCATTTGATGTTAAGGCCATATCAATCTTCCTGATGTTTCCTTATTGTGTTTCATTTTAAAGACAACATGCAAAAGTTGGTCAACCAGGCAAATGTTTCCCAAGACCTGGTTGTATAATGTCAGAACATGTTGGATACCACAGTGGGTCTGGCTCATTTTAAATTCACTAATTAATAGCATTTCTGTTTTTCTTTTTCAACTTGTAAGGTGAAATTACATGTACATGTACAGAGATCACTCTTACCTATCACTAGTTTTAGCCTCATTGGTCTAACATGGCCCGGTCTATAAAACATCCATTTTTAACCAGCTGGTCATAATGACTTCTACAATTTTGTGAAAGATACTCCTCCAATTTGCCAGGAACAGCAATTCTGCACTCTATACCTGCAAGGAAATCAAACTGTAAACTTTTAGAATCTTCCCTTTTCATCACCTGAATAAAGCCAAGTTCAGACTAGTTTTGACTTAAAGTATTTATTGTCCTCTGAGACCAAGGGGAAAATACTTGATGTGGGATGAAGTGAACCTAAAAAGCACTTGAAATGACGAAAGTTTACAAGTAAGTTATTGTCACTTGAAGTTCTATATTTATCCCACCTCAACTAACTGCCGCTGGGTCTCTGAGGATGCATTTCATTGGCCATCAGATTTTTTAAATCAGAATAACTTTTAAGAAAATAACATTTAGGGTTATCTTACTAATGAAAGGTGGACACAGTTAGTTTGGTTGCTTTGTGATTCTTGGCATTTTTTGATGTAGGCACTCAAAATGGGTTGGGAGAACTGTGAAGTGCTCTGAAGCTCTACCAAATCTGTTATGCTCATACACAAATAATTGTGTACAGGTATGTATCTGGGCATCTGACAGCAATTCCTCCATATAGATAGCATTAGAACTTGATTTACACAACAAAAGCAGTGCAGTCTGTATCAAAACAAGTTCACCTCCAGTCTTGCTGCCATTCAAATGCCAGGTCACTGAGCAGACAACTGTAAAATGGTCTATTATCTCCTAAATGGCTACATGTAACTGTATTGAAAAAAAAAAATGTTTTGACGGATAACATCGAGAAAAGAAGTTTATGATCGCTAATGGTGTTCATAGCACTCTTGAGATTGTGGTTAAAGAGTTGACAAAACTATCCCTGGAATTCATTACCGATTAATGCATACCAAGAAGTCTTGCAGTTTTCTGAATAGTTTCTTTGGCCAACTCAATGTCCTTTTCATTTACAACAACGACCTCCAGCTCTCCGACTTGATAGCCAAAACTTGCTCGATCTAAGTCGATCAAAACTCCGTTTGGCATCTCAAACACAGTCCTACGCGTTGTAAAATATGCAATCTGTTTGCAACAAGTGCTTTGTATAATGTCCTCAACAGATGTGCAATCCCTAAGAACATTTGAATAACGAGCTGTCAGTGTTTTAAGAAGTTCCTTGACAATCTCTCCCTCGTCTTCAATTTCACAGTTGCTTTCGATCCGGAGGTCATTTTTCAGTTTCTGAATTTTAAGTTCCCAGTTGCTATCACGTTTCCTCAACCAACGGCCTGTCAATGTAAGCTCGTGATTTACAGCATCAAAGTACACATCAGTGAATGTAGTTTGTTGCAAAAGTTTTGCTCCTTTTGCCTTAGCAAGTTTCTCAAAGCCTGGTGGCACACGAAATTTGCTTTCTACTTCAAACTTGTGAGGAGTTTCCCCGCAATGCAATTCTGCCGCCATGTTTAAAATTTAACACTAGAGGCTGATGGGAAGGTTACCATTACCTTCCCCTCCCATCCCTCCACATAGCAGGAAATAACGCTGAAATACGTGCAGTGTTTACATAATAATCTCCAATGCACTCTTCTTGCGACTAAGCTATTGCAAAGCACATCCATTGCACCTTGTAACTGTGCTTAGAAAAAGCTACAGTTAAAACAGTGGTACAATAGTGAATGTTCCAGAAACATTTCTAGCGAGGGGAGGGACGGTACATTTTTGCTCATGCATAGGAGTGTGGGTGATTTCTCAGTCGGAAGTAACACAGCAGTTTGTTCCACCGAATTATTGATATTTCCTTGTCGTTTTAACACTGTGCCTCTAGCTGTCCTGCTCTTATAATACCTGCAGACATGTTCTGTTTGATAAACGTCACTACTGGACGGTAAAACGCCAGAATCTTTGCTCTGGCTTCGAACGAATGCTTCCAAGAGGTTTCATGTTGTTTTTGAAGGGCAGTGTCTGGAGTGGGTTTTGACTTGAACAACCTTGATCAATACACGGAAAGAGAAGGAACAAGGCTTCAAGAAGCATTTTTGGAGTTAAAAGACAATGTCGATCGTTCGTAGCGGTCAAGTGATAAAGCTTGCCATCGAGAAGGAGGGTCAACTGCCATTACTCACAACATTTGACCAGGTATACAAAGCTCTCGAACAGGAAACTTACCTTCATGTTATGAGGCTCATGCTAGTTTAGATGATAATTAGCTTATCTAAGATATCATTGATCCATTGCTTGAACGATAGCAATTGTCATTTATTCAAGGCTAAGCTGTTAATAAACTTCTTGTTTCCTTAAATAGAATCGACCATTAGATGAAATTGTCAGAGAAGTATGCTCAAAGTAAGTAAGCTTATATATCCTTATGCATGTTTCCTGTTAACACATTCAGTCCATTGCACATGTAGTTGTAGAAAAATAAGCCACTGGAAAGCTTACATGTACTTGAGATCGTTTGATTATTCCAGTGATATTACAACTTCACTTTGTGTTTGGTACAAACAATTAACTATTAAAATGTGTCTATCAAAATAGAAACATCAACACGATCATCCCCTCCCCCTACAGGTACTGTATGCCCCAAGCATTTCATTTGTTAATGTGCCCTAGCAGGTGGGAATTTATTATTGGGATAAGGAATGTTACACCATATGGTGTAGGGAAGTGGGCTCGGGGATTTAAAACAAGCTGCCTAGAAATCATGGCGAAACTGGGTATCAAGAGAAAGCACATATGGGTTATTGACCAAGTGTGAGGTCAAGATGGCTGGATATTGGCCAAGTTCTTTTTTTGCGTGTTTATGGACCGAGACGGAGTCAAGGTCCATAAACTCGCAAAAAAAGAACGAAAAAAAGAAGCTTGGTCAATAAAGGATATATTATATGGCCTTCGGGGAAATTTCTCTTGCGGGAGGCGACGGGTAGACCTGAGTGGGCAAGATAGTGCCATCTTGTCCGCTCGGGTAGCCAATCACAGCACAGGATTTTATTCATCTTGCCCACTCACGGAGCTAGCCATATAATAACTTTCATTAAAGTGTAGCAGCTAAAAAAGGCCTTCAAAGCATTGTGCTATGCTTTAAGTAACAGTAAATATTGCTTACCAATAAGTGACAATTTAATTGCCATATATAAAACAATACTTGGGACACAGTGGAAGTACAGTGGAAGTTCAAAGTGGATTTTACAAGAGGGGGATTTTTTTTTTCTTTTTCATTTCTAATTTTAGCCATGTATGGGGCCACCCTGCCTGAATAAAGTTTGACTTGACTTTCAAGACTATATCCCCTTGGACTGGGGTAAGGGAATTTGATTGACACTATGGTGGGGGTATTTGAACACCATTTTTGGCCTGGGGGATAATTCAAAATGTCAATGTTTAGTGAGGGATGGGGTTTGGGGGGGAGGGGGATAAGGGGGATGTAAACCCCTCAATCGCTTTAACAATCATTAAGCAGTCATTCTCTTAATACTCATCAAATAAGTGTATAGAAGCAAAAGCCATGTGCCATGTACTGTTATTAAAGGAATGTTTTTTTAGTTAAATACCAGTGAAAGCATTGATGCAAGCTCAGTTCTATTTTTATAAACCAATGAGAAGCTAGTGGATAATTCCAATGCTAAATTTTGAATTATTATGCAATCCATCAGTTGGCTGTGTCACTTAATAGGCTCTTGTCACAAAGTTCAAAGCACAAAGTTTAGTTCTTCACAAAGTTCTTCATGCTGTACACTGTATGTTCAGGGAAGGATGGGAGAAAATCCTTGCAAAATGTGTGCAAATTGTGCAATAACATTGTTATAGTACTTAAGCACTTACTGACTGGTCCCACATGAAACAGTGAGTTTTGTTTCCCGAGCTAGAGTTCTTCAATGTTCCCCTTTGCAATCATTTGCAAATGTAGGCTGGCACAAAAGTTGCTGCGGTTAGGTTCATGTCCTGATCACATGCAAGTCGAAAGGTCAAGGTGTTGTTTCCCTAGGAAGTTAGTGAGTTTTGTTCACCCCTGCCAGGGAGTTTTGACCCATGACACATGACCGTTCTCCTCCAACTGGAAAATGTATTTGAGTTAGGAGGTACAACAAAGATATTTGGACTCCAGCAACAAAAACGAAGGATATGTTTTGCTCAGCTCTACTACCTTGCTGTTTCATGAGAAAGCAAATTCACATGCAGAGGAGAGTCTGTGTAAACATGTCAAGGTGCTTTAAGAATTTGTATATATGACTGGTGTTTTATGCATATAACACAGTCATGCTTCCAACACCACACCAGATAGTTCTGTTCACATTTCTACCCCTAACTTAATGGGCCATTATGCTGTCAATTTCCCATCCCACCGACAACTGCTTAAACCCTAACCACATTCCTATGCATGGTCATAGCCAGTGACGGTCTTGTTCACATTTAATCTTGCCCAAATTCACCAACTACATGTACACCAATCAAAAGACATGTCTTATCATGACCTCGGCATCAGAGATGTCATACAGATCTAAATTATGTTGCTGCCTTTAACCTGTTCAATTTGCTGAACACTAGACATCAAGAGGCAACTGAGACAGGTGCAGCAGGTATTCAAGTTGATTGAAGTGATCTAGCAAAGCTTAGACAAACAGTGACTTATACCCATTTTCTACCAAGAGGTGTCAAAGTGGCTGTGGTCATTTAAGCAAAAGGAAAAGAATGAGTTCAGGTTTAAGGAGTTGTTATTGGGGAGAAGTGTTGTGTGAAATTACATATAATGTTGGTGAAGGCGACTATTCGCAGTTCCTATAATTCTCATGCTTCTGAATTCTGCCACTACATTGCATCCAAGACTGCATCCATCAATTAAAATAGCTTTTTTGGTTTGGTTTCGCTTAATATCAGCTTGTAAAGAAAACCTGCAGAAGTCATTTAGGTGTCTTGGTACAGTTTTTTTCTGGATCATACTGAGCATTTTCAAAATTACATCTTTTCAGTAATTGGAAAGGAATTCAAGTTTGTTATAATGTATTTCTTAAGTCAATCGATATTTCCATGGACTTGATAAGAAATCAGTGAAACATGAATTTTGTATGTATGGCAAGTAGAATATACAATAATATTACAGTGAAACCTCTATTAAGCGGACCCCCAATTAAGCGGATACCCTCTATTAAGTGGACACTTAGCCTGGTCCCGATGTTAACGTGTTATATTTCTCTTTAAAACGGACCCCTATTCAGCAGACACCTCTCTTAAGCGGACACGTACACCAAAATAAATTGTATTTGGCTAATTTCTATTGTTAAAAACCTCTATTGAGTGGACTCTGCACTGAATTGACAATGTGTCATTGGATTACATCCTTGAACTAGTTGATTAAATGTACCCTCATTATTGTTGCTGTATGGAAAGGGCATTATTACACACAAGTTAAAGTTGGTAATGAAAGCTGATGAACTTGAACTCTGGATAGATTACAGTACAGAGCAACCGTTGACTGTTAATTGTTAACAAACAAAGTCATTGTGCAATTGTTATAACCTTTATTAAGCGGACACCCGCTATTAAGGAGACACTTGGGAAGGTCCTTAGGGTGTCTGCTTAATAGAGGTTTCACTGTAGGTTGCTAAAAACAATTTGTACATTTGATCCAGTAATGCACCAGCCATTTGAAAACCCTACCCCTTCCTCCATTGGGAGATACTCAGAGCATTCACTTTTACTGTCACTGAAATGCAGTGAAAGCCCCGTCTTATGGGGAAAAAATTCAGTGTGAACTCCCCCACCCTCTAAACATCAAGCACAATTCATTAAAATAAATAGATTATGATATTTTTTAACAACTTCAGGGAGCTTTCACTGGAATATTTTCATATCACTGAAGTCTAGCATGATAAACCATGTTATTCAGCGATTGAAATCATACCTTTTTCGCTAGCTGTTCAGCCTCCATGTTTTCTGTAAATTCCTGCCAAACCCTTGGTCAGCCCCTGCATTGTATAGCAAAGCTTGAAAAAATGTGCATTCCTTGACTACCGGGAAACCTAAATCAAGTGAAAACGAGGTGAAAACCCCCGGTTTGCCATGGGTATCCCCTAATGGGGGAAGGGGGTTTCAAATGACTAGTGCATATATCACGAAAAAAATAGTAAATGAATTGACAGACATACATGTAGTTTTAGGCATTGCTATTACAAGTAATTACTGGTAGGTTTTCCATATCATATCTGGTTACCAATTTTATCTTGTTACATCAAAATCATAAACTTGACAAGTATATATCTCTGTAGCAATGAATGTTCCATCTTTTTGTTTTAGTTGGTCTTTACCAATTCCAGAGCAGTATGCTTTCCAGTACTCTGACTACAACTGCTACATAACTGAAGAAGTAAGTGATGCTTAAATCATGTCAATCACATCATTGTACTAGTAATCATGCAATATCCACTGCATCCCTGATATACATGTACATGTAACAGGTAATTTGAGCTGGACAAATGGGTTTATTATTAATGACAGGGTTAATAAGTATGTATACACTGTAAGGTATAAATGAAATCCTGTTATAATTAATTGATTAATAGTAAAAAAAAATGAAATACTAAGTCAGTTTTAAGATCTGAAGTCACATAACTGTGCTCAGGTTGATCATGGCATCTTCCAGTTGATACTTCCAGCAAGGACTGGAGTTGGGAACGTGACACCTGCAGGTGCATTTGCTGAACTGCATTGCCAGACAGCTGCCTGTTAACAATAATGAGAACTCACTCTGACTTTGAATTATAAATTGTGTTTAATTTTGATTAGTACATTCTCACTTGGTACATCTAACTTATAAATAAAGGATGGCAAATTGTGTTAAACAGAAGAGGGGATTACTTGTACAAGCCCAGTTTTAAAGGTTCCATCTATATATAATTACCTTTCCTAAAGTATACGTCAATGGATAAAATCAAAAGTTTGCACGTTGTTTCCACCATGTAGAACCGAAGTGCAATAAAGAATGGGGCGGTACTGAAGCTTACACTCTCACCAGTAAGTAAAATTAACTTTGTATTCCATATTTAGACATGATGATCTGTTGTATACTGTAGTTCAGTAAATTATGACAGATTTGTTTTTAATTATTTTTTTCAATTTTACTGGGTAGAGTTTTTCAACTAAAACAGAGTTGGCATGACAGAATAAAGTGTAGAACATAAAATTGCCAGAAATTTCGTTAACATTAATAGGAACTGTTTGATACATGTAGCTTGTCATGAATACTTATGCACACAATACCTCCAACTTGGCAAATAAATTAAGGATGGTTGCTGAAATGGTGTGCTGTGATTGCATGGCTCAGAGGCACATTCTCTTTAATTTGCTATCAGGAACACTTCACTCACCATCAACACAGTGTGTTTTAATACATAATTCATTTTAATTACTAACTTTGCTTCACATTCAGTTTCATTGGAAGTCTGTACATGTACATGTAACAATTTGACTTAGTTTATGTTTTTCTTGTTATCTTTCAGGCCAAACTTGCACAGGAAATATTTGAGCGTCTACAATCTTCCAATCCTGATGAAAAAAGGAATTCCTTGTCAGCTTTATCCACTATATCAGAGGTTAGGGGTCTATCTGTCATCAGAATATCAAAGCGCCAAGCATTGGTTACACTGCTATTGCCAGTGTTGGTATCCAGGAATTAAAATAGAAAGTACATGTAAATATTCATGAGTGCAGTAAAATTGGATCTATTTTCAAATTGAAGGTTTTTCTGTGGGTACGTAAATTAACATATTATTAAGAGGAAATTCACTTCAACCCTGGCTGGTTTTCATGCAGGTCAAATTGGAATTTTAAAATTTTTTTTTTTTTTTTTTCCTGGAGGAAGGAAAACTGGAATACCCTGGGCAGGCCTCGAAAAAAATCTTTAAATCCATCTTGCCCTTTGAACAAGCAGCTCTCAAATTTTGCTTGCCCTGGGCAAGTCTTAGTTTACTTTTGTCTTTACTTAGTTGGCTGATGACTTGTCTGGGACCTTGCCCACTGGGCAATTGATAATGACAACTTAGTTGCCTGGCAGGAAAATCTACCCGTGGATGACCAGACAGCACTTTCTCAAGCCCTGTACCCAGAGAAAAACCATAATCAGAGCAAGGCAAAAACTAGTAACAAACTCCACCCAGATAAATGTATGGCAGAATGCTGAAATGAATTTGGGGCACACTGATGGGAGGCATGTGCTCTCACTGCTACAGCATCCTCATCCTCAACATGCTCTCATAAATTCTAATCAATTGTTTTCTTTTTTTCTTCTTTTTTACAGGATCAAACTTTTGCCAGTGAGTTTATCAAAAGGAATGGTCTGGGGCTTCTTATTAACATGGTAGAGAACAAACCAGAGTGAGTTGTCATCCACCCTTCTGTTCCTGAAGATACTCTACTCTTGACATGAACAAATCATTGGCTGTTTATGAACAACTGAAGTTGAATCTTCTTGTTGAGTTTTTCTTGATGAGGACTTCAATCATCAACCTGTACATGTGTAGCTCCCCCAATTCCCACAATGATGAAAAATAAAGCACTTGCATAAGCTTATTTTTCTTGTTCTCTGCAGGAGTAACGAATCTCTAGCCCACTGCCTCAATTCTTTTCATGAACTTATGGATCATGGTGAAGTATCATGGGATATCCTCACACATGGTTTTATTAAAAATGTAATTATTACCTATTACCTCTTAAATCCTAACCTTACAATTTCACAGAGATTTAGTTGTAAGTTATTTTAAGTAACAGGAAGACATGTATGGTGGCCTAATGGTTTAAGTACACTGGTAGGTAAGATATAGTCTGCATACGAGCCAAGTGGCTCATCAGGAATGAGCTTATCCTGGTTTCCGTAGCATTAAGCGACTAGGAGTATTTCTACTCCCCCCTGGATGGGATGCTAGTCCATCACAGGGTTACCCCCCAGCATTAAATTTGCCGGTACCCATTTATACACCTTGGTGGAGAGAGGCACTGTGAGAATAAAGTGCCTTGCCCAAGAACACAACACAATGTCCCTGGCCAGGACTTGAACCTGAACTGCTTGATCCGGAAACGGGTGCACTAACCATGGATGAGGCCACAGCGCCTCCACTTAAGTGCACTGGACTCCCTATTAAATATGTACAAGACCTGGCCGGGGTTATTGTGTTATGTTTTTAGGCAAGACACTTTACACTCACAATGCCTCTCTTCACCCAGTGTATATATGGATACCAATGAATTTAATATTAATTCACCTTAATACTTTATGTTACGTTCAGCAAGACAAACTACTTGGAAAAACGAACAAGTCATATTTACAACTTCTCTAAAACTGGCATTACTTTTGATAATATTATGGGCTTGTCATTGATACTGTACAGTTTAATATTATTATTAAATCTATTAATTTGCTCCCAAATATTTTTAGTTGACAGTATTTGTGAACAAGAAAAATTCAGTGGATCCTACAGTGCTCAAGAGATGTCTGTCTATCTTAGAAGCTGTGTCCACAAACAGGTATTTAGCAGCTCACTTTAAAACTGATTTGAACTCTGAAAGTGCCCATAATGTCAAAAAAATTTTTCGCTCATCCAATTCTACATTTCACCTAATGAACTTCTGCGAAAAAATTTTTCAATTTGGATAAAACGCAATTTTTTTACAAATCTTTACAAAGTTCAAAATTCTATTTTCTTGTTGTCAACCCCTGCTGCTGATCACAAGAATAATGTGCTCAAAATGGCCATGTGACTGATGCCTGTGACGTAGATTCAGGAAGACTGATGTTGTTTTCTGGATCATTAACGTCGTTACGAAGAGTAGCAACGCACCTTTCCGGCATTTTCAACTAAATGTAGACAACTCTGAAGCAAAATTCCCACTTGTTTTCAAGTCAGATATGTCACAACCCAAATCACGTGTTCCTGAACCTACGTCACGACTCACTTCAAACCTAGGAAGACTGGTGCAAATGGTGGACCATAATGGCAGCAAATTTGAACGTCTTTAAAAACTTTGTGTCTTATCCAAATCAAAAAATTGTTTTGCAGAAGTTCATTAGGTGAAATTTAGAATTAGATGAGCGAAAAAACATTTTTGACATTATGGGCACTAGAAGGTCATATATAGTTTCCATATCAGTGTTAATTAATATATTTTTATAATATGTTAAAAAAAACTTACCTAAAATTAAATCAGTGATAGTTAACATACATGTACAGTGTATACGTATTGTACAGTGAACATTTTGTAATGAAATTTAGGCAGAGTCAAAATCAAGTCAATGCTGAGCAGCAGTACCAAAGGTATAGAAGCCTTCAGGAGCATTGCTATGTGCTTTTGCTTTGCAGTATCTTGCTAGCTCACTTGCTTGATTTTCCTGCCCTGTCTCCCACATTCATACTTGACGCAAAGCCCCTTTTGATACCAGCCTATGGCTGATGGGGCTACCCTGCCTAAATAAAGATGACTTCACTTTGAACACTTCGCATCATTCATTTTGCACTCTGGTTTCTCAGTGTTGTGCCACCACCCTGTAAGTGGGTTGTGGTTGGGTCACCACATGTTCTCCTTTAGCCTGTAGGCTTCTCTCCCTTTAAAGAGTGCTGCTGCTGAGTAGATTTCTTCTCTCCTCTGTTGCCACCTTTATGTTACCTGTTTTCAGTTGGCTCAGAGTTTATTCAAAACAGAATGAAGAATGAATGAAGAAGTTCAATTTTTTTTTTCGAAAACTGAATATCTGGGTTTTTTTTGTCCATCAGCTCAACGTTTTATCCAATTGTAGAAAAAGGAGTAATTTTTGAGAATCTTGTCCTTCATCTTAAAAAGTAAGTACCATACAGTACAGTCATTAGTAAACCTGCTGCTAACTTTGTTGAATGGGACTTTTTGCCACTTATGTTATGGAATAACATCGATCATTTGATCAGTGATGCAGTTGAAAAAGGCTGGCAAACTGACAATGTCTACACTGTAGTATATGGTGTCAATCTCCCTATTTTCAGAGGCTAAACTGAAATTGTTATAAACGAGTATTTCTAACTGTTGTCATTAATTTTAGTCTATTGATAGTTATATATAGTAACCCGTTATTCTTGCTTTTATTTGTTAGCGCTAATCAAGACATTCAACTGTATGCCATTGCCCTTATCAACAGCCTTTTCATGCGAACAACAAATAAAAGAGTGAGTTCATACCATACAAAACATTTTCGTTTCATATAATTTATTACAAATGTGATTTAGTTGCTGTTTGTTAAATTGACGTCAGTTTTTCATGCGTCTGTCCTGTTATTGATCATGAATTTCGTCATAACATTGTCAAAGTAGCTGTGGATCGACGAGGCGATAGCCGAGTGGATCCGTAGACTACTTTGACAATGTTATGACGAAATTCATTGTCAATAACAGGACAGATGCATTAGAAACTGACATCAATTTGTTTTTTGCGATAACAAAATTGTCAAATTGCCCGCTCTTGTTGACGCATCGCATAAATTATAAATTCATGTGTTTGTCCGCTTATTGACAATAAAAAGTTGTCAATGAGGACGCGAGAATTTCGGCAGTTATCGTTAAAATTTGTTACTTAAGGTATAGTCAACCCACAGTGTGTTAACGGCTTGTGCTGGACTCTGAATCAAACAGTTCAAGTTTCAACCTTAGTCGAGGTCTTTGTGTTAACTTAAGATGAAATCCGATAGAAATTCGAGCAATTTCAGGTTTTAGTGGACAATAATCTGGTATCAGAATAATTTTAAGTGTTTTACATGCAGTCATTGTTACATTTTCTAAAGCTAAATACATAAATAATTGCCTGAAATAACATCGAAAACAATTTTCCATGGTCCGACGAAAGAAAATAAATTTCAAAGTTCAGAGAACATCAGTTTCATTTCACCAATACTTTTAAGTCTTTCATATGAAGTTCAGCGTTCGTTTTCGACGTTTGGTGTTGCTAGAAATGTTTTTTTAGAAGATATTTAAAACAGTCGTACAGAAGTTTGCAATACGATGTAAATAATCTTGGTACTAGGTTTTTGTCCACTTGTTACTCGAACTTCTGGTGGATTCCGTCTTAATATGTTCTTGAGCAAGACAAATATACTCCCACAGTCCCTCTCTCCAGTCAGAGGTATGACTACGTATAGTGTGCCAGTAAATGTGGTGGGCTCATCGCACAATCTTTCCTCCTCTATGTGCAGAGAAAGGAATATACGACTATCTGAAAGGCAGTGTACACCAGTGTCCATTAGCGCAGGCACAGCTACATTTGTGGGCAATCCAGGGCTCTCATTTAGGACTGGGCACCGGGCAGATTAACTGGCTTTGAGGATGATTTTGACCAGCTGGTTTGACCATCTAGTGGAAAGATTTTTTCTTATAAAGAAGTTCAAATGAAAACGTGTTGCCCGCGTGTGAAAATCAGTTGCCCCCCCTGCTGAAAACGTTAATGAAACCCCTGTAATAAGTCAAAAATAGTTTTGTTTAAATTTTTAGTGGAACTGCAGAGTGATTACCAATATTGCTATTTTGAGTCAACCTCCAGCATTTTAAAAATAATTTTAGTGTATTTTTCTCTTACTGTTTTATTTCTTGGAATTGCTTTCTAGCAATTTGCAGATACTCTTTCAAGAAAAGGAGTAAGGACGTACATTATGAATGTAAGTCATCTCTGGCTTCTTTGAGCGGAGTTTTCCTTTTGTTAGTAGTAGATCGGTTTTCAGTACTTTTGGTGTCAAAGTAAACGTGGAATAATTTCACATGCAAGTTGTTTTCAGAACAAGCATTGTTCTTTTCTGTTGTCAGTGCTTGTACTTCACTATGTTGAATGATTGAAAACTCCAGCCAGGTCACTTAGTCACCTACTGCACTCGTTTAACCAGATACAATATCAAAACCAATCGTAACTTTAGGGATGCTTACCAATTTTGCTAGATGAACCCAATTGGAATGACTTTGAATTATTGAATAGGGTTTTTCAAAATTAGATGACTAACCAATGGAAATTATACTAAGCACCTACGCTATCAACGAATATGACGCGGTTGCTGCTAAAGAGGACTGGAAGTAGAAGAAACACGCTAATGGAACGGAAATTTCGTTTGTACTTATTCTGGAAGACAACCATTTCCAAATAATGTAAAATTGTGAATTCATGTATGGTTATAGCGATCATGCTCGTAGCGTAGACCTCAAAGAATACCCAGAGCGTTTTCGAACCATGGCGGTTTCATTTCCAACCAAACGTTCTGGAAGTTTTGGCTATATCTGTAATCACCTTTGCAGCCGTTATTGAGGCCCCGTCCACACTACGCTGGGGAAATCTGGAAACGCAACAATCACCGGTCGTTTTGAATTTGTGTTTGAGGAAAACCCGGGCAGGGGAATCACAGGACTATGGTGACATCATCGTTTTCGAAAAGCTCCAGTCCACACGAAAAAAGAAACGCCGACGTTTTCAAATTCCTCCGGTTTGAAGAGCGTTTTCGAAAAGCTCCGTTTTCTTGACGGGTTAGTGTGGACGGTAGACCTAACCATAGAAATAAAGCTGCGTTACGTTTTCAAATTTCTCCGGCGTGGTGTGGACAAGGCTTGAGTTGTCACATAACATTGCGTGACGACTCAAGTAACGGCTGCAAAGGAGGCTAACATCCTTGGTAAAACTCATTTCCTTGGGGTTCTACTTGGTTCACTGTGTTCATTGTCATTTGACACATCGGGTATGATGGTTAGGCGTTTGGTTTTAGTTTGACGATACACCAAATAAATACAAGCACATTTAAAGCTGTACAAGTGAGTTAGCGACAATTTGGGGGTAGAATTTAATTAACGCACTTTTCAAAGTGTATGCGCTATTTTAATCAAATCATTCTTTGTGAACAGGATATAATCCGTGACTCGAAAGTCATGAAAAACGAAATGGAACACCAGCTCTACGTATATCAATCTCTCATTTTCCGCAGTCTGCTTGTAGACTTTATCTTCACAAAAGGCAATGCTCAAAATCAGGTTAGTGTATCACTATTGTGTTGTATGCTTACAAATAAACCTTCTCAAAATGAAAAACAGGGTATTACCTCAGTCTATAAAACGGCACAGTGCCTCTTTCTATCGACAATCTCGGTCTTAAACTTTAGGACAACTTCAGGTATTTCTGCCACAACACGGCGGCAATTCGTCGCAGTGAACACTACGAAGTAGATGTCGTCTCCTCCCTACCTTTGGAAACATTTCGGATTTTAGTAAAGCAACTACATCTGTGGGACTCTGTGACATGTGTTGGAATGTTTCAGCATAATTAACTGAAATTTCTTTTCTTTGTAGAACCTTTTTGAAAGTCTCGATACTTTGCGGCGTGTGGCGTTTGAATTAGATAACGTGGGGCCTAGTTCAAGACCTCTCTCACAAGCCGGGGATCAGTACAGAGATTTAAAGAGACTCGGTTTTGTGGTGAGCCCCTTGTTTGCTTTATATAATTATGTGGAATTTACCTCATGACACAGTTGAAGAGTGCAAACATTTGCGGTAACAATTATTAATAGGACAAGGCTTACTGACCTGTGACGTCAAAGTTGAAGGCAGAAGCTGATAAAACTGAGAAGTCGTCAGGTTTTCGTGCTGAGAAGAAAAGAAATTTGGCTTTTCTACTTAGTTTAAGGCCGTTATAACAGTGGTGGATCTGTGGTGACGAAAAGGCAAAACTCGACAAAATCACGGGAGCTGTGAATCATATTCACCTCTGTTTCCAGAAAGGAATGATATACCTAAGATTCGGACCGGTTTTATGGCCTTGCCTTATACAGAGGGTTTGGATGAACTCTTACTGACCTGTTAGAGCCTATAGAAGGGGGGGAGAAAGGACTTCTAACGCCGGTATCAAACCAAACCTTTTCGAATTGACCTAACAAGTTTCAAAGGCTCTGATGTGGGATATGTTATTACTTTGTTATAAAGCCATTCTTATAATCGATGTGTACCGCCTTCAACTTGAAAATATATTTTCATGTGCTATTTTTGTTTGAAGAACGGTGTTCTGTGAGGTTAATAGAACTAACTTTTATGGCATTAGCTCTTCATCAGGGCAAAGAAATAGAGACTCCCTATTTGACGTTTGTGAGTTTACCAAAAATGTGACATTAGGAATCACATGAACATTACACTGAAGCATTCATTTTGTGAGTATTTACAGTTTAGCACTCCTGTTAACTTTTACAGGACGTTGATTCGCCAGCAAATGACTTCAGTGAAGTTCCACCAGGCCTTCTTCCTTTGCACACGATGGTTTACTTTGCGCGGAAACATGAGGACCAGTATCGCAGGGTATTTTAATATTCTATGACAAAATTCACCCTTAGTTTATCAACTAGACTTGAAGACGTGAAAAGCCCAGTATATGGGAAAATCACTATATCGTAAATATTTCGTGGTCTAGAATGAAGCTGCATTTGAAGCCCGTGAGCTACGTGTACCGTAAAAAAACTACATAAAAAAACTCGTGAATGAAAGACAGAAATTACAAATTAAGGCAGAACAACCTGTCAAAACATGGTTGCTATGGAGACGTCAAAGTATGTGGACACACAAAACTCGGCGGACAAACATTTTTCAGGGTAAAAGTTACGAAAAGTAAAAACAAGTTGGGTCATATTTGGTATTACACCATTGCCGTATCAGCGACTGAGTTTTAGTGTGGTATTGTTAATTATCTGCTGAATTTTTTTACGCCATTCACTGGTGAGGTTAACACCAAGAAATATCCCCACATTTGTTCATTCAAGTTAGATAAGTTTAAAGTGAGTTCGTAAAAACATTTTGTGTGATTCAAGGGAAATCTGACTGTTACCTTTTCTGTCAAGGTCATTCTGGAAAATCTTGGTCGAGGTGATGACTATGAGTGCCCGTTTGCTCGTACCAGTATTGCTCTTACCAAAATGCTGTGTGAAGTACTGGAAATCAGTGGAGAAGCGCGTAAGTTGAAGACTCAATTCTGGTCACAAGGCAACCTAGTGGAATAAAATGGCTTCGAGATTGTCAATTATAGATTCAGCGTAGTAATCTTCACAAGAGTGGTTTAATTTGTAGAAAGGAAAACAGGAACCACTAGGAAATGAAGATCACTAACTTTGGCGTGGGTGGAAAGTGGAATGCAATGTGGAAAAAACTAGTCAGGCTAGTGATGGTTTAGATACGTGCGAAATTTCTTAAAACTGCCAGTATAGTCTGAACACTGGAGTTCTTTTCCAACATGACCAGCTCCCAGTCACCCTGCAAGTAGCGCCTTTTCTTACGGTACATATCCGTTGTAAAAAAGAGATAAAGCAAACGGAGATAAAAGAGGCTCTGCTCGCAGGGTGGCTCCCGCTTGGCTTGATAGCTCAATTGCCAGTAAGAGCACTGCAGCGGTATCACAGAGGTCATGGATTCAAATCCCGTTCAAGCCTGAAATTTAATCCACCCCCCGGCCCCGGCAGACTTTAGTTAATTAACTGCAGTGATCATACATACCTTTAGATCTTTCTTTGCAGTTCAAATTTAAGGTCTTTTATATATTCACTTGCAACTTAGAAACAATTGCTAGATTTCAATTAAGCTTAGTCACATCTCACTTGCCCCTTTGTAGGAAAGAGATATTGTCCAGACCGGTTATCTTTGTTGATCTTTTTGCTCTGTTTTAGCTTCCGATTCCGGGAAAGACTTCTACCCGATTTTCTTCACCATGGACTTTGCATTTGAAGAATTCTTTTGCATTTGTATTCAACTTTTGAACAAGACGTGGAAAGAAATGAGAGCAACCTCAGGAGACTTCAGTCGTGTCATGCAGGTGGTTAAGGATCAGATTTGCAGAGCGCTTAAAGATAAACATCTATCCATGGAATTGTTTAAGGTGAGTCAAGTCAAATAGCATATATAGTTCAAAGAAGCTACGTCATGGTTTGGGCATCTTGAAAGGAGTAGCCCAAATTTTTCGTCGTTTGTAATCCGTGTTAATCTCTTCCATCCTTAACCATCCTTGTTCCTTTTTGGTTTATTATTATGTTTTTAGTGTTTTTATATCTTAGTAAACGAATATTGTCAGGTTTCATTCAATTTAAAGATAATTTTGTGCATGGCCAAAATAACTTAAATGCTGTGCCTGATCTCCTTTAAGTTGTAAGATATTGCTTCTTTCTTTATCTACTTTCTATTGGTTGCTCAATCCAGATAAACCTAAAGACAAAATTTTTTAAGCATGCAGAAATTAGCCGATTCTCTAGACAGGCGCTTTTAGAGAGGTTTCTTAAACAATAGACCGCTTTTCCTTGGATTTTACCGGCACAATAAACACACGCGGGACGTTGGGAGAACACGGAAAAACTTGTAAAATGGCTCGTGATTTACAAGCTTTTCGAGTGTTCTCCCAACGTCCCAATTAGATTTATTGCGCCGGTGAACTCCTTGAAAAGCGGTCTATTGCTTTTATGAAATAACTGTAGGAAACGTTTGTCGAAGAGAGGAAAATTCATTTTATTTTCTTGATCACGTTGCTTATTCTCACAAATTCATGAGATGACGTGGCAAACCAATCACGGAAGCTAAAAGAATGAAAGGCCTTATGTGCCACGAGGCACAAAGAAGCTAGGTGAAGGTGAAGAGAATGAAAGCACCGCAGACTCAGCTCCACTAGACTATTCACAGCCCTCTATTTTCTCGTATTTTTATTCGATCATTGAACGCGCGGATAGAATCGCGAGAGAACTGGACGCTGGCGCAAAACGGGAGACTTGCGTGCGTTGAAAAACTATGAACAGTCTACAGCTCCACACACAAAATACACTGAGCAAAGCGACGAAAAGTTTTAGCACTATAAATATTCTAGGAAAGGAAAGGAATAGGCAGAAATAAGTTGTATTCAAAAATTCAAAAGTGCTTTGACGGAGAAATGCAGGAAGTTCGTGGCCGGATGCAGTCATAATGAAAGTGTAAGACTGTAAGGAAAGTTTGCTTGCAGTATAAACTTCATACCATTAGGGAAGTGATTCATCGATATCTTTCAAAAGTTTAGCGATTGAAATGAAGGTTAGTTTAAGCAACTGTTGTGAAATTTATTCAATATTTATTTACTTACGTTATGTTGAAGGCTGTGAAGTCCTTGTTTCTCTGTATTTTGTTACGCGACAACTGTTGCTTGAAAGCTTAATGGCGACGACATTAATTTATCGTGTTATTGCATTGGGCTTGATTGAACTTCAAACTATAATCTTAATGTTGGATCGAAAGAAATCTTTTCACTGCTTTTTAAACAAACAAGTCTATCAGTGAAGGCCAGCTACACTGATCAGATCAGAAGGCCCACGAAGAAGGCCCACAGAGTCCTCCACAGACCGTGATTATCACTGAAGCGCTTACTGAAACTTCCTGCTAATTTCAAGCGTGAACGGAATCGGCACAAACTGATTTTAGCCAAGGAAAAAAAAAATCAGTTATTTTTATATTTTGCGACCACTTTCTGGTCCTGTATTTCCTGGCAAATTTCCATTTTAATGTTGCATGAAAAGACATTCGTGTTATTGATATTAGGTCAGCCAGTGAAAGCCGGAACCGTTTGTTATGTTCTCGTAAGTGTTCTGAGTTTCGGAAACCGTGTGTTACCGGCTCAGTGGAACGTAGGTTTTTTTTCAACTGTACTGACCAATAAGAGCACGCGTAGTATCTCAATACCTCTTACTAACCGAGTTCAAGGTCCGCACTGTAAGTTACGGACCGAGTTTTTTCCGAGGATCCGTGACTTACAGTACGGTCCGAGAAGACGAGGTTAGGAAGATATTTATTATATCTCTACTTTGTGTCTGACGGGTTCGGGAACGATTTCTACTCACGCGGACTGGCTTGAAATCTCTGTCGCACGTCGAAAGCAAAACGAGTCAATTTGCAATCGTTGTTAAGTCGTTAGCGCGTTTTAATTCACATTTTAAAGTAAAAGAAAGGTTTAAACTTTTACTTGCTATAAAATTTAGGAATACTTGGCGATAAATCACGAAACATTTTGGCAACGAAAACAGCTTTAACATTTAGCGGGTCGTACAGTAAAATACGGCCCGCTAAATTGACCAATCACAGTGCGCGTAGTAACTGAGAGATATAATAAGTAATTTGATAAGATCCACTTTTTTGGACTCACGAGGCTGCGCCTCGTGAGTCCACAACATTTTGACCACTATGATGACGCATATCGTTGTCGACAAGAATACAGACAACGCTAAACCACATTCGACTCGTTAAATCGAAAGGTATCCGGAATTACTTCGGTTTTGCGCCACTACTTACCTCGATTGGCTCAAAAAACTCGCACTTCTTCTCAATCAATCAGCCGCGAAACAAAAACCAATCGCGACTTGGTCAAACCAGTTTGCCGCCCTTAGCGCTGGCTAGATGTATTTGCTTTCTGTTCCCATGGTTCATCGTGTTGTTACCGTTTGTCATGGTTGACGAGAGTGACTTAGGTTTTGGTGTTACGACGATCAAATGAAGACCGGCAACGCGCTAATAACTTTGTAAAATAGCTATATTTCGCAGTTTTTGTTTCCTTTCATCACTTGTGGTTCTCCATAAACTTGGGCAAAAGATTTGTTTCTTTCGTTCCAATGAAACCGAGAGAACCTACGGTACCACTGCACCACTGTCCGCCACGTATGGAAACTGTAATACCACCCTCACTTGCTATGGGACGACTCGTTCAAATTATTCAGGTCAATACTCGTTAACTGACATCTTGTTTTCTTGCAGACCAATGTGTTCAACTTAGGATATTCACAAATTGTTAAAATTCTACAAGAAGAGATACATGCAAGAAACATCATGGAACTGAAAGCCAAACCCGTTGTGTGAGTACGAAAGCAAGTAGAGATTTGCTTTTCCTGTGGTAACACCAAAAAATAAGATTTCACGAACAACTCTTGACTCGCTGTGAAAGGCTGTATTTAAGAGATGTTATGAGTTCGTGCGAGCATTTAATAATAATCAAGAGGTTGTCTTCTGCAAGTACGGGAATATTTTCAACACTGAGAGGAGAGAGAGTTTTCTGAGTAAAGATTGATATTGTGTATACAGAATTTTGCTGTGAAGGGCATGGACATGTAGGCATCACCTTTGTCCATTTTAGCTTTGCTACTTTCACATTTTTACCTGTACCAACTGAATTGAAAACTTCAGAAACGTATTGATTTTTTTCCTCACAGAGAACTTAGAGAACAAGTGCTTCCAGAACTCAAAGAATTAGTCAAACAGCAGGTAAGATTCTTTGATGTTTGGTTATAAGGACTCACAATCACGAAACGCGAAAAACGCAGGAGAAAACACATTTTTGTGTCGTGTTTTCTTGTCCTGTGAATCAGAAACGGCAGAACTAGAGTTCTCCTTCAATAATAGGCTGCATCGAGCAGCTTTATTTGTCTCGTTGATCCAATGTTTTTTTAGAGTTCAGGGAACCTCGTCTGCGTTCATGAAATTTTGGTTTAGAGTTATATTTTCTGTGAAGTATATATGAAATAATTCATATTTGAACTGCGGTTGTAGATGAAAGTGAAGAATGATCATCGCAGTTAATTTTCCAATCTAAGCAATTAATTGACCTCGCTCCCAATGTGTGGTTTCATAGCTCAGTTGGTAGAGCATCGCACCGGTATCGCGGAGGTCACGGGTTCGAATCCCGTTGAAGCCCTGATTTTTTTTTCAGGCTTCTTCTTTCCAATTGCTTAGATTGGAAAATTAACTGCGATGATCATTCTTCACTTTCATCTACAACCGCAGTTCAAATATGAATTATTTCATATATACTTCACATCATTTCACTTCTCACGGGAAGATATGAACTCAATTAATTGACCTCGCTCCCAATGTGTGGCTTCATAGCTCAGTTGGTAGAGCATCGCACCGGTATCGCGGGGGTCACGGGTTCGAATCCCGTTGAAGCTCTGATTTTTTTCAGGCTTCTTCTTTCCAATTGGTTAGATTGGAAAATTAACTGCGATTATCATTCTTCACTTTCAGTTATATTTTCTGTTACTCATGTTTGTTGATTTCCAAGAAAGAGCAATACATTGCCGAGCCGCAAAGTGACGCGAATAAAATGACGGTGTAGTTCGTATAGTGTGATCGTCGGGGTGAGGGTAGTTCTGAAAAAAAACTGTTGTTGGTGACTGACGTTTCGACAACCTGAGCGGAAGTCAAGTGAATAGTGTTTGTCAGTCTGGTCCGTGATTGGTCAGTTTAGCCGCGATGGTATTGGCTGAAAGACTCGTGTTAAGTTTGTCATCAGTCATTGGTCGGTTTCGATCTGTTTATTGTTAGTCAAATTGGTCGGGTTTTGGTCCGTCCATTGTTAGTCAAATTAAGTCGGTCTGTTAGAAGTCCGTTTGTCGGTTTCGTTTCCGTCGTGGATAAGTCGTTTGTAAGGTGCCGGTAGTTGTTGACATCTGTTAAGAGGCGTTTGCTCTAGGTTAGTGTACCAGCTTTCCAGAGTTAGTCGTTGAAAATAGTTTGTACTGTAGGTTAAGCACTGAGCAGAGTCCCAGTCAATGTTGTGGTTTGTCAGTTGATGATGTACAGCAATGTGATTGTTGGCATCACCATTTCTCGTGGCTCGTAACCCAACACCTGTTACTACAGTGCCTATACCTTACATTAAGGGCAGTTCTGAGACCATCTCACGGATCCTACAGCCCTGCAACATCCGTGTAGCCCACAAACCTACAACTACGTTACGACACTTACTGACCAATGTTAAAGACAGGAACGAACCTAACAACAGACAGGGAGCAGTTTACAAGATCAAATGCTCCGACTGCCAGGCTTCCTACATTGGTGAGACTGGCAGAAACCTTAACACGAGACTGACTGAACACAAACAAGCCACGAGAAATGGTGATGCCAACAAATATACCATCATGGCTAAACTGACCAATCACGTTCAACGGACCAGACTTATAACATCATCGACTGACAAACACTATTCACTTGACTCTGAAGATGACTTCCGCTCAGGTTGTCGAAACGTCAGTCACCAACAACAGTTCTTTTCAGAACTACCCTCACCCGGACGATCACGTTATATGAACTACTGATACTCCTGGGTTGAAACCAGTTACTATAAAAATGACAGTGTATTAATTTCCAAACTCTCAGGTCGAACACTAAAATAAATCAATGATAAATCTGTCGTTAAGCCGAAATAATATTTTAATCGATCTTGAAAAGAATGAATAAAAAAATGTAAAGCTTTGTAATATTGGACGTGACACTGAAAGAAAAAACTCTAATCAACTCATGTTGATTGTTTCTAGAGGTTGGATCAGCTTATTCAAGGAGCTCAATTTGACAAAGCCCCAGGTCGGGCACGAGGGAGAGGTAAGGACCTGTGGACAACCTCGTTGTTATGAGATGGGTAGGCTGTGACACGAGAATGTTTTAAGGGAATTTGGGTTAAAAAAAAAAAAAACCAAAACAAACAAAGAAACAGATCTATTGCAAAACATGAGGCGGTGTTGTGCAGAACTGCTTCAGAGATTTGAAGTCGGTATTTCTCTACAGGTACACGGTGATTTAACGCCTCCCAAGTGCTGAAGTGGTTTTCGTTTCTTCTTAGGGCTACTTGCGACATTTTTACACGCGCGACTAAATTTCTAGGCAGCATTCTGGGTGGAACTCGGCGATTTCGACTTTTTATGTCGCTGACTATAAGCTGGCTAGAAACTACGTTTTTAAAGAATAAAGTTTCGTTTATTGCAATCAAAAAACTTCGTATTTCAACTGACGAAGTCTGAAGTTGTTTAGTCAAAGAGATGCTTGTTACACACGTTTCTTTCATACCTCTTTTAGCTACTGATACACAAGGAAACCGCAAAATGGATTTTCATTACAGCAAACAACTAAACTGAAAAAATTACGTATTACTTAGCTTATAGCGAATTGTTTCTTTTTTTGTCATTGCAGATAGGTACTGGTATTGTAGATTGTCACCAAATTTAAAATTTCTCCATTACGGCGACTGTCAAGAGGGCCAGACGCCTTCGCTAGAAAATCTTCCTAACAAATGTGAGTCCTCTGGCCTTCCTGTCTGTGGATGGGCAATACTTTCGTGTGGTGCTGTGATTATTCTGTGAATATACCCCATCGTGTGCGACCATTCCAGTGAACGTTTTTTAGCAGTACTTTCAAGTGGAGCTGTTCGTTATTTTGTACAAAATGGTTCTTTAGGTGAAAGCCTAGCTGCTGTGTAACTATGCAAATGAAAGAGCAGTATTTCCATGTGGCACTGTCAGTTAATATCGTGTAATGTGTACCAAGCTTGTTGTTCTGTTTTGCCAGACATACTATGCCTGGGTTTTTCTATTAAAGCAATCAACCCCCTCCCCTCCCCCTCGCCCCTACCCTCCCCCCCCCCCCAAAAAAATAAATAACAGGACGGAAGGGAAAAAAGCCAAAAAATGAACAAAAAATATTGAGCACTCCGTCACAGCAAACTATATGTAGTGTTTTTCCTGCCGTAACTCGTTGCCATAAAAGCGACACTTGTAAGTTTTTTTTATTATATGACCAGCTCCGTGAGCGGGCAAGATGAGTCAAATCCTGCGCTGTGATTGGCTACCCGAGTGGGCAAGATGGAGCTATCTTGCCCGCTTGGGACTGCCCGCCGTGTCCCGCGAGAAAAATTTCCCCGAAAGCCATATATTAGATCCTTTATCGACCAGACTTGTTCGGTCAAGATGGTTGGATATTGGCCTCGTTCTTTTTTGCGAGGTTATGGACCTCGACTCTGTCTCGGTCCTTAAACTCGCAAAAAAAGAACTTGACCAATACCCAGCCATCTTGTCCTCGCACTAGGTCAATACTGAACCCATATATATTGTTTATTTTTACAGTACCAATCGCCAAAATCAACAACCTGCTGGTTGGAAAGGATTGTCCTCATAGCAAGGATCGGAAAATCGGCAAAGTAAGATATTTAGTTTCAGGTTTGCGAGAAGTAAGTTGAAAATACAACGCGCGGCGGAGTGTTATTGACGAATCTTGAGGTGTTTGGCTGTGTGATCAAACAATCTCGATACATCTTCTCAATCGAAACTAAAAGTGAGGAGTATGTGGAGGAATAAAATCGTAAAATCGCTCACCTGCTTGCTCGCGTTTAAAGATAAGCTTTCCTAACCTCTGTCACCGTCATGAATTGCTTTGGTTTTGCTTTATGAATTACTGATGAGATTGAGGTAAAGTGAAGGGAGAAATGAAATACCAAGAAATATTTTATACACCAGTAAATAGACTAGCGTAATTTTATGTACTTCTAGTAATTGTTAACCTGAAATTTTTCCAGAAAATCGTTCATTTCATCTAAATGTGCAACCCTGTCTCCTCCGTCATAGATAAGCTATTTGAATTTGGTTCAAAACTACAAGGGAGGGGACACTAAAAATATGTCAATGATTGGGAATATTTGTTCGTATGTGTAAGCTCTTTTTTTCATTTCCTCACAGGGATATGTATCATTATGTTTTTCTCTTATGTACGAGAGCGAGGCAGATGAGAAGCATCTCGACTTCATTGCAGGAAACCCGGCAATGGTTAGTATTGGTGTTAGTAGATTGTTTTGTTTTCCGATCCTCGTTTTGTGCAATTGTCCTGTCCATGAACTGTCTCTTCCTTACCCTATATGGGGGTTGAACCCAGAGGGGGAGGGGAGTGTTTGATCACTTCATTTCACCCAGAAGTTTGAAAAAGGGCGTGACTGTATAGTAACCTACGATGGACTGCCAATACTGCATGTCGCTTCATGCAGTGGAAAACTTGAAGAAAGCTCTTGCATGAAACGATCAAGTGATTATTTTCACTTCGTTTCAGTTTGCCATTTGGACAGACGGTTTAGCAACGCTACTCAACAAAGAGGTAAGGTTGTGAATTTACGTACCCCCGTGAAAAAGTTTATATCAAGTGCAGGAAGCAAGAATGTGACTGACGAAACATTAGCTTCTCGTTTTTCGTACACCTTCATCCTAGGCTGTCATAGTCGTTCTAGTGAGAGGCAAATTGCTTGTCTCATAGCTCGCCCTCTTGTCGTTTGGTTCTGCCAAGTTTTCGGGCTTGAGTCACTCAGATTTCGCGAAAAAAAAAAAAATACTACAGTTAGCTCTAGACCATCTAAATATTTGTCCTCCGCGTATCTGCCATTGTGGATTACATTATCCTAATGTTGACTCTGTTCGCAGGCTTTTAGCCTTTGATTAAGGCCCCACAACGTTGTTTCCCAGAAAACTAAAAATGTTTCGTTGGCGGGCAAAACGGGAAACAGTTCCTACGGAGGTTAATTGTTTCTGGAAACATGCAAAGTAATTTGTTTGTTTCTGCGTTTGTGGGTCCGTTATGCCTGTTTTGAATGGGATTTAAAGCTTGTTTTTAGGAAAACAGCCAGTTACTATATTTGTGGATGTTGCTTATGCTCGCACTTATGGGTTAGTGAAAACCAGCCTTGAGCGACATAGAACCCGTCATGTTTTTGTTGCATTGACCATGCCTCTGAATGTTCTAACATTTCCACACAGATGCCGTCTTCGGAGTCCCACGAAGAACTAGAAACCCTTCTTAATATGGAAATGAAACTCAGATTGTTAGACTTGGAGAATATAACCATCCCTGAGACCCCACCACAAGTACCTGCTGAACCTCCGAACTTTAACTTCGTCTATGACTTTAGTTAGCTCAGCAGTCACTGAAGAGGTGTCCTTTTCTGGTTCAGGTTCGAAATGATGAACTCTAGATGACCCAAGGAAAGGTCAATTAGGTGGTTTCTTGTCTCGAGGGCAATTCTAAAGTCTTTCACGGTGCGTTAACTGAGTTGAGCTTTCAAAACTCTGAGCAAGACCAACTACCCGTTGATAAGCGCGGGAAATGCCAGCCAATTCCAGGCACCGTCTTTGTTCTGATTAGTTGCCGGGCGCACGGACGCATCAGCGCAGGCGTATGCTTACGTTTCGCGCGAGATTTGAACTAAATGAATGACTTGCCCGCGCCGTCAAACCCCAAAAGATCATTTATATCAACAGTTGACCGATTTACTTTCGTGATGTTCCACATATACACTTTCGAAAATTTCCGAGGTTGAACCTGAGAAAAACACCCTCTAATTAAATAGTCGTATTACAAATTTGTAGTGAGAAAATGAATAATTAGTTTAAAATGTGTTTTAATAGTTAGGTATTTTGATACATTCTTTGCATCATATTAAAACGTTTTTTTTTTTAGAATATTTTACGGCTTTTTTTACTTATTTGGTGAAAATATGTCTAGAGTGAGTTAAAAGGAGAATCTGGCATTATCAGGTAGTGAGATTTAGGATGAGCAATGATTTATTTTGAAGTTAAACTCCTTTAAGCGCGAACCTTTTCTTTGTGATACGAGAAAAGCCAAATGGGTTTCTCTCTTGTTCTCATCTCTGCGTTATGAAATTCGCATTGTATTAAGACGTATTTCTATGAACCTCCTTAAACAGTCTTTATGCTTTCGACTTATGCTGGTTCGCCTTAAGCCGGAGAAATTTGAAAACGCAGCTTTATTTCTACGGTTAGGCCTTCCGCCCACACTAATCCGGACTGAAAACGGAGGTTTTCGAAAACGCTGGTTTTCGAAAACGCTCTTCAAAGCGGAAGAATTTGAAAACGTCGGCTTTGCGCTTTAGTGTGGACGGAAAACAGTTTAAAAACGGAGCTTTTTGTAAACGAGGACGTCTTGTTAACCCTTAAGGGTACACTCCAGGTTTTCTGCCGCCGGTGATTGTTGCATTTTCAAATTTTTCCGGGGTAGTGTGGACGGAAAACATTTGATGAGTGTCCGGATTGAAAACTCTGCCTTCAAAATTTCTCCGGCGTATTGTGGATGGGGTTTTGTAGTCACTCTCTCTTCATTCTAATATTAAAAGTATAAGGATAAATGTGATAGAAATCACAGTTGGTGAAGGTGGGGAGGGGGGTTGAGAAATAGAAAAAAACAACTTGTGATTACACAGCGTATTGGAAACATTCAGTACCCTACACTGGTCTGAAGCACTGAAATCGTGGAAGCTTTGCCCGACCTTACCAAAGGCTCTTTCATGGAGTCAATTCTAAGGCAGTCCTTTGAAGTCGTGAAAGCCATGCCATGTTTTGGTTAAAGGCGTTTGTTCTGTTTAGGACAGAACGTTCGGAAGATTTGAATGTCGTGTTCAAACTGAAGATGTAGGCAAGTAATGTGGTACATGTCGCTATGTAAACACAAGTGGCTAATTTTCTATTTCTTGTGTTAAATTCAGGCTGGTCTGGGTATCCAGTCAATTTTACAATACCGTTATTTAAACACGCGAAGTGTTATATATTTCGAAAAACGCTTCAACCGTGTTTACAGAAAGAGCTAAATTTTATACTAAAACTCAAAGTTTAGTTTTCTTTGTTATTTTAATCCGATGATGAGGAACAACACCAATAGAAAGCCTGCGATTACCTCTTGTCCAGCGGTGTCTCCTGCCGGAGTTTTCAGGTTCATCGGTCAGGGCGGGTTGTTCGATTGCTGGTTAACGCTAACCCAGGAATAAAAGTTAACCGAAGTATTAATTTTTCTTGAATAAAAATTTTTTCACTTTTTATGTTTTGTGCATTTTGAGATCACGCAGGCTCAAAACTGACGGACAAACGATATAAACAGAAAACGTCACCCGAAGAGTTACAAAACTGAAATCCAAATTCTCGCTAATCCTGGGTTAGCTTAAGGGGGCTTTGAACGACCCGGCCCCAAGAGGTTTAATTAATCTCGGACCGATTTCTTTGAATCAGCATTGCAATCTTGAGAAATACGCTACGTAACTTCATAGCTAGTATAAAACCACAGTTCTTAACAACATCATCCGAGTCTGTCATGCTACTTCGAGGTTGGGGAAACGAGTTTTATGTTCGGAAAATCAGCGAGTACAAAACTGCTGGATGATTTTGTCGGCTAGTCGGATTATTTCACAAGCGTACGTAACTTGGACGTACCAAAAGATGTAGAGTGAGTTCTGTTTCGGACTTAATAACGTAAAACTGTTCCCCTAAATCTGTCTTGTAAATGTTAAATTTGCTCTCAAACAGTGATTTTATTTTGTTATCGCTGGAAGTAACCATATTTTTATACATATCTCAACCTCTGTTAGTAATTCGAATATTTTCAATAAAGATATATCAGTTTTATCAGTAACGTGTGGATCTAATTTCCTTTAGTAAGTACAACCAAACGGGATGCACACTGTATAAAGGATGAAAATAATTGAGTGCTTTTCCAAAATGTCTTTAAAAATCTAGATTGTTTCACTCATCCAAAGTAACGAATACTTTTGTCAATGAGGGCTGTAAACGTTAGCTTTTTGGTATTACCCTCTTAAAATATTGAATGTAAGAAATATTGAATTAATTTAAATCATTACAACTAGACTGCAGAACAGTTGTTTTCCGTGTGCACCGAAGGCATTGAATCTCGCGCGCTTCTCGCGCATACTTAGGCTTCCTGCGTTCGAAAACCTCACTTACTTATTTACGCTTAGTACCCCTCCTGGGGCATAGGCCGCCGACAAAGGTCCATCAGACGTCTCCGTCCTGGGCGATCCTCTCTAGCTGCCTCCAGGTCAGCCCCAATATCCTGATGTCTGCTTTCAGGTCACGGCGGCAGGTGTTCTCGGCTGTCTCCTCTTCCCCTTAGCTTATTCTGGAGGTCTACCCTAGTGATGTTGGTCGGAGGCTTGCAGAGAGCGTGACCTTCACATCTGCAGGCATCTGGTTGGTTCTTTGCCAGAGGTCGCTTTTGCTGATGGTGTTTATTCAACCTCGGCTGGACGATTCCTCGTGGGCATGCATTGACGAAGGTCTCTGATCCATACAGTAAGGCAGGTTTGCCATTAAAGATCCCGATCTTGGTTTGTAGTGTCAGTTCGTTGCAACTCCCTATGTCCTTCAACTGCAAGGCGACTAATCTTGCTTTGCCGATCCTGGCTTTGACACGGCGGCTCCTGTTTCCTTCCCCCCCCCCTCCCCCCCGGATTGTGTACTACACTGCCCAGATAAGTGAAGGCATCCACCTCTTCCAAAGGGAAGTTTCTCAACCGAACTGGCGAGGCGCTCATTGTGTGAACCTTGAGGACCTTACAATTTGGGGCGAACACCGTGCGCGTTCGATTCACTAAAAACCGACTGTTTTACAGTCTAAAACCTTATGACCTCTATCTAACCTACATTACGATTGGTGAAATTAAAAGGCCCATTAATTGCTCCTGGTTCACTACTGTCGGCGGAATGTTCAGTATATATAGAGCCAATTTTGATTTAGGAGTTTCAAATACATATAGCACAAGGTCTCTCAATGTTTTCTCAATGGGAACTTCGTCTTCAAATTTGTAACTTATAGCAGCAGCAGGGAATTTTCTTTAAACTGCCTTAATATGAATTTGTATTTTAGAGTCATTTTGTTCTTAACTGATCGGGTAACACTTTCATGTCGCATTCTGCGAGAGAAACACGGCAGCATATAATAACGTTTTTTTCTTTTAATTAAAAACGTACAGTTGTAGGGGACGAGAGTTATGTTAACTTCCGTAGCGCCGATTTTGCTCTTCGAATAAATTCGTTTCGACGACTAACCGCTGCTGGTTTTAAGAAGAGGAAGTTGGCGCGATGCACTATTTCCACCTATCGAGGTTAGGAAGGGGGTTGTCGGAAGCGAATATCACAAAAATGAGGTTAATATACAGCCGAGAGAGCTTAAAGGAGCTCAGTGCGGTATTTTAAGTTATTTTGGCCACATACAAAATTACCTTTAAATGATAGGAAACCTGAAAATAACAGTTTAATAAGATAGAAAAACACCAAAGAGATAATGATAAACCATAGAGGAACAAGGATGGCTAAGGATGGAGAAGAAATTTGAGAAATAGAGGCTAAACGAGTCCTAAAGTTTTAAATATGCGCAAACCGTGACTGAGCTCCTTTAACTGATATTAATAAAACCAAGACGACGGTGTAAGAGTAAGAGTTCTCTAAACGATTTGTTAAAGGATCCATTCATGATGAAATTTATTGTTCTCTATCATTATCATTTTCCCATTCACCTATACAATTATGTGTAAAAAATAACTTATTGTCTGCCTTTCTTATAGAACCACGTCATCTAAACCCACGTATTTCCTTGCTGTAATCAACAAATACAACTAGACATCTTTACTGATTTTTGTAAAGAATTCACGATGAAAAAACCTTGAGGAAAACACCAGAAAACGCACAAAAATTGCCATATAAAGTTCGAAGTATATCTTCTTGTCTACTTGGGGCTAGGCCGAATAACGACAGTACTGAGTGATTTGACTGCACGGGAGACTCACAGATGAAAAGGTCAGGGATGTACGTTGTCTCGCTTAGGGGTATAAAAAGAAGCTCCTGGTATATAAATCAAGGATTCCGGTCTCACTTAGGGAGTTGATAACAAAACGCCACTATTTATAGCTATCAAAGTATCTTGTCGGGTGCACTTAAAGAAACAATTAATGATAAAAGAAACGCTCAGGCTATTTCTGTTTTTGGGCTTGATTTCCGCCGGTCTCTCGAGTCCGGTCTACTACAGTAGTGCGAGCTCCCTTCCTGAATGGCAGCTGGTAATCTATGCCGTTTTAAGAGGTATCTTATGGGGATCAAATTAAGTTCCAGCCACGCCCAAATTGTTCTCCTTTATAGGTTTAATTCAAATTTCCCGACGCACATCCCCGACCTTTACATATGGAAGTCCCCCCCCCCCCCCCCCTGGGTTTAATCTAACTCGGTGTAACAGTCAAATGTCACGTGGTGGCAAACAGATAAAGCAGCCCCTTAGCAAAGGAAACTACTTCGCTACCGCCGAGTTTTGACTCGCCATACACACGATCAACAAATGTTATTGGCACCTGAAACAAAACAGAGAGCCAAAATCAGTCACTAGTTTACAAACAGGGCCCGTTTTTCTTTTACACAGAGATATTATTGGGATCCTCGTGAAAGTGCTCAGCATAACCTACACGTAGCCTACTTGTAACAAACAATTTTCAATTGTCAGTGCACGTTTCAGGTAAAGTTACCCTGAAAAACATTTTGTGGAAAAATTATCTTATAGTTTGTATCCTTGAACATAAAGCTAAGTAAGCCCTTTCAGTGAGACAATTGATTCATAAAATTGTTGTGTAATGTTTTATTACTTGGCAAATTAAAAATGTTAGTCTGGAAGATGAGCAGAACTTTTCTTTTAATTTCAACTTATCATGCATTATACAACACCATGGGAGACTTTTACAACTTTGGTCAACAGCTTCCAGCTAAGAACGCCTAACAGCTGCATTGCTGTTAAGGATATACCATACCTTAATCTTTTGTATTTCCACACTGTTTTGACATCTCTGGAGATGTAAGTGAATTTTTTTAAACTAATACTACAAAAACTTCCCAGTTACCAGTACATCAATGGGGTCACGAGAGCCTAGGGGCACCATCCATTTAACCAAAATTTCCACGTGGAGGTTCCAAAATTTCTTGGTGTCGAATGGATCACGAGACTGGTCCAAACAGTCTCGTTCCATTCCACTCGCATAACGAGTTACGTGCTCATTTTAAAATGCAGGATGTTGGGTCACTGTTGCTTGTATTAGGGCTAGATGAAGACAGAAAAGTGGTCCACCTCGAAAGGTGGACCAACTTTTTCGAAACCTTTCTGGTTGGACCGAACCGATCCATTCAGTTTTAGACCGAAATTTCCGGAAATTTTGGGTGAATGGATCGCACCCTGGGTTTGCTGTAGAGACTTTAATCCAACATGAGCACTGGGGTGTGTCATGTAGGTAAACAAAAGTATTAACAGCACAGGGGGGACTCATATGCATTCCTCTTCCTCTCCCTCCTCCACAGTTATCAGCAAATAGACACCCCATCATGATTGAAGTGATGTCTGCCTTATTAACTCACCTCTCCAATAGTGTAACCAAACTGTCTTGCACGCACAATCATTTCCATCTGAAAGATAAATCCTTTGGACACACAAGCATCCACAAGATCCTCAAGAACTTCCTTCTTGTACAATCTGATTGGAGACAGGAGAAAGTACACTTCTAATAACCCACATTATTATTCGTTGGGTTTCTCCAATGATTGGACTTTTACTGGTAAGTAACTTACCACTTACTGGTTAACTTACCACATGTAACTATAATGGAGGGGGAGGGGAGGGCAAGAAGTAGCTTTGTTGTTTTTATTGCTTTTAGTAGGGAGACCTACTGTTCAGAAATTGTCAATGATCGCCATGACTGAAAAGTGACAACATGGACTAAATAAATAGAAAGAAGAGCTAATTTTAAAAAGAAAACAAACAAACCATGCATGGGCCATTGTGTCAATGCCCCATTGTGTTACCTAAAACTCCCAGTAAGATCAGATGCTCCTGGTCTGAGAAGAATCTGTGTGAGATAGTTAGCCCCACGGCTGGTAAAAACAAAAGATAAGCATATTAAAATATGGAAATGATTATTTTTGTGACAATTTCAAAATTTGCCTGAACCTGAGCTGTAAGCTAAGCTCAACACAAGCTAAACCCTTCCAGACACTATCTAGTAGTTTGCGACAACATGTAATGTGACCCAGTATAACATATTTTTATTAATGCTTTGAATGGAACCAAGATGAAACCCCAGCTAACCATCTAAAAATCTAGTTAAACCTTTGATTCTCTGTCCTCACTCAAAACGTAAAAAATCCAATGAATCGAAACCATTTCAGTAATTCAAATTTCACACATTTCCCTTGTTTCCTAGAGACCGAAAAAATACCAATCGCACACATTGCAGCTGGTTCTTAAAACACTATGACTTGATGTTAGGGGGTAAAGAATTCCACTTACTTAGTAAATGGCAAATGATAAATAAAATCAATAATACATCAAACATTATTATGCAATATTCACCTTATTAATTTCCTTCGCAGATCCCAGCCAAACACTCCACCACTTCCAATGTATCTTGTTCCTGACACAACATCATAGTTACCTTCTTTCTGTTTTCTTTTACAAGAACAAAATGACTTAATAAAGTTATGACAATTGAAAATGAAAAGGAGATGTAAAATTAATCAATGATTTTCACAAAAAATGTATACCGGTTAGTATACCAACCTGATAAATTCTGGAATAAACTTGGGCTGTTGAAATAAAGACAGATTTATTTAGTAAAAGTGATTACATCACGGAGCAATAACCTTAGAGAGTAAATGTTGAAATTTGTATAGGAAAGCAGTTTGTTCAAGAAACAATTAGTGTACTGTAAAGGGATTAAATGTCTGCGTGAATAGATCGGACAGTAATCTGCAAGGAATGGGCAGTTGTTAGTAGTTTTTCCTCGCTAATTTCTCCATCTCTCCAATTTTCTGTCCTTTCATCGTCCCTTTAGACACAGTGAAACTATCTACTTGATGATTAAGAGCTTGATAAACTCACGTGATGAGACAAATCTGCATCCATGATTATTACGTAGTTACCAGTTGCATGTTCCATTCCATGAATGTAAGCAGTACCTAAATGTAAACAATAACATTATCTATTTCCTCCTCGAGACCTTTTTTATCCCACTCATAAAAATACAGAATGAGCTTCAGAGGTGAGCTTTAATTTTACTATATCAGCGAAAATGGCGCTTCAAATGCGATTCCTAAGTTCGATTGTCACTCGGTTCCCGCCACGTTGGGACCGCGCTGGACGCGTTGGTTGACATCTTTTGAGTTATTTGCGGATGGCAAAGGTCTCATTATCACTGAGACTACAAATGCAAACATGAGGCAGCGAAGAAGAGCGATGCTACTCCATTTAGCAGGCCCAGATGTACAAGAAATCTTCTCTACTCTCACGGATACCGGAGAAGCAACCGATTACGCAGCAGCTGTAACAGCATTGAATGGATATTTTCTTCCAAAGTCAATACAGCTTTCGCCCGCCAGAAATTTCACCGACTCCAACAAAAGGAAGGTGAGACTGTTTTGCAGTTTGTTACTCGATTAAGAAAAGAAGGAAAGGATTGCAATTTTGGTGCAGACTTTGACAACCAGATAAGAGACGCTGTCCTGTGTAAATGTAGGTCAGACTATGTAAAGTGCAAACTGCTTGAGGAAAGAGTGGAACTAACGCTCGCTCACACATTAGAAATCGCAGAACAGTGTGAAAGTGTAGCCCACCAAATGTCTCATCTCAGTGTGAGTGAGCCAAGTAAAGAAGATGCAAACAGGGTTTACAAAAGACCCGAGCGACCCAATGGTAACCAAAACCGAAAGAAAAATGGAATTCAGTGCTATCGTTGTGGGTTGAGTGGGCACCTGGGTAGAGATCCAAAATGTCCTGCTAGGGGTCAGACCTGTAGGAAATGTAAAAAGAAACCAGGAGTTAATCAAGTGCAAGAAGAGCTAAAAGCTGATGGGGACCAAGTTGATTATGCCTTCAGAGTTGCTAATGAAGCTCACTCAAATCTGCTCAAGTTGTCTGTTGGTGGGCTAAAACTAGAAATGTTGGTGGATTCTGGAGCCACCAATAACATTGTTGATGAAGAAACCTGGGAAGATTTGAAAGTTAAGAAGATCAAATGTAAATCAGAAGCTGCTCCTATTGACAGGAAGCTATATGCCTATGCATCCAGCAAACCCCTCCCAGTAAAAGGTCGTTTTATTTGTGAAGTGTTGATTGGTAAAGGGAAAACTCAAGCCGAATTCCTAGTCACCAAAGGAAAAGGAGTGCCACTCCTGTGCAAAGATACTGCAATGAAGTTAGGGGTGCTGAGAATAGGTGTTGACATCGCAACAGTTGCTGGAACCAGGCAGACACTGCAGCAACAATTTCCAGAAGTATTTAGTGGGATTGGAAAGTTGAAGTCTAAGCAAGTGACATTACACGTAGACCCAAAAGTGAAACCAGTTGCTCAGCCGTTAAGGCGAACCCCCTTCAATTTACAAGAAAAAGTAGAAAAGAAGATTCAAGAACTATTGGACTGTGACATCATAGAAAAAGTTGATGGGCCTACACCATGGGTGAACCCAGTAGTAATTATCCCGAAAGCGGATGGTGACATTCGTCTCTGCATCGATATGAGGCGAGCAAACGAGGCCATTCTACGTGGTCGACACCCCATACCAACTGTCAATGAGCTGCTACACAGCATGAACGGCTCAAGGGTTTTCAGCAAGCTAGATTTTAAGTGGGGATACCACCAGCTGGAGCTTAGTCAAGAGTCATGCCAAATCACCACCTTCGTGACACACAAGGGCTTATACAGATATAAGCGCCTATTGTTTGGTGTGAGCTCAGCAAGTGAACTGTACCAACATGAGATATCCACCACTCTGGCTGGAATAGAGGGCGTTGACAATATCTCTGATGACATCATTGTACACGGCCCAGACCAAAAAACTCATGACCAACGCCTTCTCAAAACCATGGAGCGCCTCAGACAACATGGTTTGACTCTCAATGCTGACAAATGCTTGTTCAATGTGGACAGACTGGTTTTCATGGGAATTCTTCTGTCTGAAAAAGGAATCGGCCTGACAGAGGAAAGAGTTAGAGCCCTGCAAGAAACAAGAGAGCCTGAAACCGTCAGTGAAGTTCGAAGCTTCTTAGGATTGGCTAATTACAGCAGCAGATTTATTCCCCATTTTGCAACCATCACAGAGCCATTGAGGAAACTAACCAGGAAAGATGTTCCATTCCACTTTGGTCCCGAGCAAAAAGCTTCCTTTGAGTCACTCAAGCAAAGCATGGCTGAAGCAGGCACATTGGCATACTTTGACAAGAGAGCATCAACCAAAGTCGTTGCAGATGCAAGCCCTGTTGGCCATGGAGCTGTACTAATGCAAAACCAGAATGGGGCATGGGTACCAATTTGCTATGCAAGCCGCAGCCTCACAGAGTGTGAACGGAAATACTCCCAGATGGAGAAAGAGGCACTTGCCCTTGTTTGGGCTTGTGAGAGGTACCATGCATACGTTTATGAAATGCGATTTGATCTAGTGACCGATCACAAGCTGTTGGAAGTGATCTATGGACCTCGTTCCAAACCTTGTGCCCGCATCGAACACTGGGTAATCCGCCTACAGCCCTATGATTTCAGAGTCGTGTATGCTCCAGGACAGAGTAATGTAGCTGATCCCCTCTCACGCTTGCTCAGTCAGAACAAACCAACAAATCATCAACATGGTGCAGAACAGTATGTTTGATTTGCAGCCATCAGTGCCACACCCGCAGCCCTAACCACGAGAGAAGTTGAAGAAGCATCAGCAGTAGATGAAGAGTTGAAAGCCCTGAGAGAGGCAATTAGAACCGGTCGATTTGAGAAATGTAAGGTCTATGCACCAGCTGCAGGGGAACTGTGTGTGATCAGGCAGCTAGTCCTAAGAGGTACTCGTATCGTACTGCCAAGCAAGCTAAGGCCCCAGGCAATATCCTTAGCACATGAGGGACACTTGGGAATTGTTGGAACAAAGCAGAATTTGAGAAGCAAGGTATGGTGGCCTGGTATTGATAAGGCAACAGAGAAGTTCTGCAAATCTTGTTATGGATGTCAACTGGTTGCACGTCCAAATCCACCTGAGCCCTTGACGTCAACGACATTGCTGGAGGGTCCTTGGCAAGACCTGGCTGTAGACCTACTAGGACCACTTCCATCCGGACACTCCATACTGGTTGTTGTTGACTATTATAGTCGCTACTATGAGTATGCCATCATGACATCAACCACCACTGTGAAAGTAATTGACAATCTAGAAGAGATTTTTAGCCGCCATGGTCTTCCCATAACTATCAAGTCAGACAATGGACCTCAATTCATCTCCGGAGAATTCCAGGAATACTGTGTGCAGAATGGAATCGTCCATCTCAAGACAACACCGAAATGGCCCCAGGCCAATGGGGAAGTTGAATGACAGAACGCCTCCCTGATGAAGAGAATTTGCATTGCCCAAGCTGAAGGGGTCGACTGGAAGAAGGAGTTAAAGAAGATATGTGACGAAATACCGTGGTATTGATCACACCACCACCGGTAAAAGCTCTGCCGAATTGTTGTTCAATAGAAAGATGAGAGGGAAGCTGCCAGAGCTGCATGCTGATTGCCGTCTAGACCTAGAAACTCGGGATAGAGACACAGAAGTGAAGGCAAAGACCAAAGCATATGCCGACAAAGCAGCAAATGCGAAACCATCAGACATTACAGTGGGTGATCAAGTACTTGTAAGACTAGAGAGAAAAGACAAATTCTCGACACCATTCAATCCAACGCCATACCGTGTGGTAAGCAAGACTGGCAACAGTGTCATTGTGGAGGCTCCAGGTGGGACCCAATACTTGAGAAACACCTCACATGTGAAAAGGTTTATAGCGGACGATCCTGTATCGACACCTGGGGCGCCATCTGTTAGCCCAGACGAATTCGTCATACCTTCCACAATTCGAAGCCAAGTGTTAAGTGAATTGGCACCGGCAGCACCTACCACACCACAGAGTGAACCTCCAACCAGGAGTACACTGTCAGCACAAACAAGTGCAGAGAATGGAAACGAGTCAGTTACCGTCCATAGTGATATGGCAATTGACCAAGCAACAGTACCTAGCACGTCAGCAACACCAAGGTTGACTCAGAGACCTAAGAGGCAGAGGAGACCACCAGAGAGATACAAAGACTATGTTTTGAAATTGTGAACTGTTCTCCTGTGAGATGTTTACTGATGGACAAATCAAAGAACTTTGTGATTTTGTTTTTAAAAGTGTTGTTGAGGATGCTCATTCGGAGACAATTTAAACTTTTAACTTTGTTGACATGTTCATCGCATAAAGCTAAGGCGTCTACCTTTAGAGTTGAATTTGTTTTCACTATGTTTACGTTCATGTTCGAAGGATTGTTAGACTTTCTTTCCTCAGAGAAAAGGAGAGATGTTGTGTATGTCACATTTTGTGCATTTATGTCATGAAGTAGACAAGGAGCAGTATGAGAGAGAAGAATAAAGAGAGCACATGGTCGACTTGTTGTGTGCTTCTTTCCGAACTAGTTTCACTTCTCCAACTAGTTAAACCTCCCCTAATTTATGTACTAAGAGGACACGACATTCCCCAGCTTTCAAAAAGAGATGAGTCTCCAAGATGGTACTTTTGTAAAATAAATTTGAAATGGGGAGACCCAAGAAGTTTGACCAAAATTCTATGCTGCATATTTTGTACATGACCATTCCAAACTGCTTAGTAATAAATTCCTGTTGATTAGCTCTCAGAGACCGGCCTACAGTGTATACGTGTAATACAACAGTAAGGTATTTTCCCCAGGAATAAAAAAAGGTGATGGGTTTGAATCTTGCTGAAACAGGAGTTCTGGTTTCCTTTCCACTGCTTATGTTGATATACATGTGTAACTGCACAGACCCCATTTTACATGTATTTTGCTTTTTCCCCTGAACTTAAAGATTTTTTTTCTGACTTTCTTTTGGTATATAAGCTCATCATTATCTTTTGTTAATCACTAGTACTGCAATACAATGTTGCTTACCTAAGCCAAGCTTGCTGGGTCTCGGTTTGAGTCTCTGTGATAATAATTGAACAAATTTTTAAGGTTTTACAGTGTGCCAGTAGCAATAGTAGGGAATGTCAAGTTAATAAAAAAAAGATAATTATATAAGCTTAATTTGTTCTCTTGCAGTACTTACAATTATATCTGTGCCATAAATATTTTCTAGTTGTTTCGCTGCCTCTTGTGTACCGTCTGGACTACCATCATCAATAATTATTATCTCATAATCATGCTCACTATAAAAACAATCAAATGATTTTTTTCAAACTTAGGTCTACACCATTAATAAACCACGTTAAAATAGGAAAATCGATGACCAAAACTGTTATTCTAAGAAAGAAAACTTTCTTACCTATCTGAAAAAGCTCTAACAATCAACCAAACGATCAACGGTAGGTTTTCTCGCTCGTTATAAGTGGGCAACAAAATAGAGTATTTGTCCCTTTTGGCAGCCATGTTGAATTTACGTGGCAGATAAGCCGCTGTCCAGTTTTTCACAGAACGCCGTCGCTTGTCGGGCACGCAATAATGTGAATAGCTTTGTAAATCAAAACACCTGAAATTTTATGGTTATTGATTGGTTACAGTTCATTTTGGATCGCCCAAGAACCGGAAAACATAAGATAATTGCAAGCCTGCTTCAGCTACACCCGTAGCTACAGGTTATATCGCGAAATTTCTATATTTCCCGTTTTGAAAGTTGCCGGTAATTCTGACTCCGCCTGGCGGTTCAGTGCAGGCAGTCGAATGAAAATTCCTTACCTGGAGGTCATGATATGCATGAAATTACATTTGGGTGTTTCTCACGTGGTCTTCATTAAAAGATGTTGTCAGCTTCTAAGAGGATAGGTTAAGTATGTGTGCATTTAACTGTTCGGGTAAACATTTTGAGTCCATTTTGTGTCGCAAGCTCTCTGCATAAGTTCCGTCAGGACCTATGATTTCGATTTTTCTCTCTGCATTTAATATTACCTTTTCTGGCTGAAGTTGATCTCACTTAGCAGCTTTTTAGCAAGTTAATTACAGTATATATGCGAAGCATCCCACAAAGTGTGTAATCCAACAAAATTTAATCGAGTATTCGCGTTTGCGCTCAGGTCAGGATAAAAAGATGCGAAAGACGCTGGGCAACAGTCGGCATGCCTGAAGAGCAATATGACCCGGCGCCGGGAACTTGCGCAAAACTCAGTGTTGATCTTAAGGTATACCGCGAAAAGTTAACCGCTTAACCATGCTACTTGGTCACTCAATAGAACGTGTCGGAAACCATCTTGAGACTTTGACGTTATGGAGAGGGGCTTTTACAAAACGCCACTCCATTTTGTCAGTTTGGTAAGAAAGGGGCGGTAGCCTTTGTCATTCCTAAGGGCTGTGAAGCCCGAGGAAAACGTCAGTGAATGAAAAACAACACAATACTAACATCCGCAGTGTCAGAAAAAAATATTCGCAACGTGGGTTGTGTCTACAAAGATGTAAGAAGGCCATGAAAAGCTTTTAATTGAGTTAATTGACAACGGAAGTTGGGTTGGAGACGCCCTCCCTAATTTAACCTAAAAAAAAAAATCGCATGCTCAGCCGCATATGTTTCGTTCAGAATTAATTTTCTTTTAAAATTAACTACCAACAGCAATTTGGCAAAACTATAGAAAGCATCAAGGTACTGTTTGATTCTTGAATGATAAACTAGTAGATCTGACCAAAACACACATGTGTTTTTTTTTTTTTTTTTTTTTATCCGCCCGATTGCAACAGATTTTCTGATCAAATTATAGCAATATGTCATGAACACGTTGCGTCAACTTTTGCAGAGGCCACAGTATGCCGGAGCCGCTGAATGCGGTCGGCGAATCGTGTCGCGTGAATCTCATGACTAGGGCATGGAGGTGCTTTCAAATATCTCCGAAGAATAAACCTACCTTACATCAACATAAAAACAAGAAGTGGGTTGATTTATTAAAACCCAATAATTTATTCTTCTTACGTAATTTTACTCCCGAGATTTTAAGTATACAGTATGCATAAACTTGACAAACATCAATTCGGTACAGTAGTATCAAACTATTTATGTAATATCAATAATTTGAGAACGAAAGATTCATAAATAAAAATGAAAACAGGCCATTTATAATAACTTAAACCCTATCTCCTCTTTTAATACGACTAAAACCGTAATCCAGACAATCTATCCCTTGTTTTTGAAATAATTTTGTCGTCTTTTGAGCGCTGATTTATTTCCTAATTTCGGCTCATTCAGTTTATAAACGGTGTTGGCTATGATCCGTACTCTTAAAAAACTTGTCGGGAAAAATCAAAATACAATATCGCGAGAGGGATATTGTACATGAGAAAATTCGTACGTAATCCAAGTCTGCTCTCGAAACCTTGATATAAACCTTGCACGTACGGCAACACTTGTGCGTGAGCTGAATCAGCTGACTTTTTTCTGACCAAACTTCATCAGTTTTTCCTTTGTTTGAAACGCTTCGTTGTTTTCCCCTACTGAGTGTAGAAATGCGTCGTGTGTCTCTTCATATGCTCCTAATTTATCTTTCGCACTTCGCTGTAGATGACCGCACAACGCGGCGGTTCTTCCAGAAGTCTTGCCCAAAGTTTTGTTGTTAAGTTGTTGCGAAGATGTGTGCAATACAAGCTCGAAATATTTCCCCTCAGCAGCTCCGTCTGTTAAAATTCCTTTAATAATTGTTTGTCTCTCTCTTGCAAGTACGTGTCCTTGAAAGGGCTCGCTCACCCTGTTGCCCATATGTTGTACGATTTTACAGCTGTGCGATCCAAAGAAAGGGATTTTGCCGCGCCTTCGTGTGTCTATAACCCAGTACCTCGTAGATGATGGCGGCTGTGATTCGCAAGGAACGAGCAGAATTTTAATCGGAGCTTCACTCTGCAAGTCCAAACATGCTCCCATTGTCGTATTCAAATCGTTGGAGCTCTTTGTGTTTCTTTGCTTTCTTCTCGGTCGCTTTTGTAAACTGGTATCGCTTATCGCGCGGAATAAACTTTTCATTATGCCACCTGCATCAAGCCAAGTTTTTCACACGGTAAGTGTGTATTACCCGAACTTGTTCCGGCTTATTGTGGCACTAGCTTGAGTTCCTGTTGATCAGAAGAAGAACTCAATTATACAGTTTCAATTTTTTGTGCATTTAAAGTTCAATATTTATAATCTTAGTGCAATTATACTTCTGCAAGCTCCATATTAGCTTTTGCCGAAATTTTCGAGAAAGTTTGACAAGGACATTAAATTGTCCGTAAAATGCTCTCGACATCAATCGATTTTCACAGGTCCAAGATGATATTGGTCTTAATGCATCGAAAACAGTTAGTGTTTTCGGATAAAAACATTTGCATTTCAACAAAAAAAATAACAGCTTGAGTCCATGAACACAGAGGTATGGCTCGCGCATCGAGCGTGCAGTTTGTAAAGAGATTTTAAATGTTTTCTGAGGCGCAACTGATAGACTCGATTTATTTAGTCGTTCATTTCAGATTTTCTTTTTCAAAGAATCGCCCGCACAGTGAAACATGCTGTTAGCAAAGAAAAACTTCTACACGGGCTTAAGGCTTAGCCGGTACGAAGAGAGATATATACACGATTTTCGGTGTAACTTTTGTTTACTGGTTCGAACATAAGATATCGTTTTTAGCGGCTCGAGTATCGCGCAAATTTAAATGCATTTACCTATGCATATAGCTGGCGGACGTTCGTCCGGTTCAATTCAGATTGAATATCTCAGTGAATCAACAGGGCCGATAAAATTAATTCAAAAAACATCTCACCTTCTCTTTACATCGATGGGGCTTCGCGATAGTAGCAGAATAAATTGTTTTGGTTGCCTTCGGCTCTTAGCTGAGGAATAAAACTCGCAGACACTGAACAAAGCCTTGTAAATTTGAATTTATCTACCTTTCTCGCTGCAACATCTGTCATTCAATGTTTCCACTCGTGCCACTTCTAATGCAAATGAAGTTTCGACAGACTCTGGTGAACCGGGATAAAGACAATTGCCGAGTTATTTATCAATTGTTATTCACTAGGCACGTGTCATGGCGGAAATTCACTTTTATCTGACAGGGCTGTTGGCAACAATTATTAGCGAAACTCTATCTTTTCCGGCTAAGTAGACATTTTAGTGTTTTTAAAATATTAAAAGGGTTCCACAGTTGACAGATTTATAAAAGCCAACCTAAAATTAGAGCAAATAGTTTTTGCGGCAAGTCCAAAACTATTAGCGCCCTTATCTGCGCCAAAAAATTTAATGGAAGTTGAAAATAAATATTGCAAAAGTAGCAGATGTAATTTTGTCTTGTGGTGTGATTCCTATTTAAACTTTTCGTTCTTTGCAGAATTAGGCTCTAAGTGTTATTACAGTTTTCTTTCTTAAGGCCATTCGATTCTGTTTAGGCGATAAATTATCATGGCCAAAATACCTGCCGAGGAAAAGAATTACTGTATTGAACTGAACAGAAATGTTTGCAAAACAAGGCAAATTACAACAGCCTATGGAAAAAAAGCCAGCTTCAGGAGTTGTGATTTAAACTCTTTGTTAATGAGAATATTGTTTTTCGGTCCCAAGGTGAATATTCTTATTTTTCTGCTGATTTTAAGTTCTTGTGATATTCTTAAATTTTAGCGTGTGACATTTCGGTTTTATTGACTATGCTGTAGTTGAATATGTTTGGTGCCAGACTGCAAGAAATAAAGACTGATCTGACAAGCAGAACGTTTTGCAAAACTTTTATCAGCACCGAACATACGGCTAGTTCTGTTTTTGTTGTTGTTGTTTTTATGCTAGTTTTGTCGCTTAAAGAAAGGAAAAGTTTTATATGGTTTAGTGAAAAGCATATAATTGTATTGTGTTACAAATGTTCAACATACAAAAGTATATTCTTTTAAAAATCCATGCCTCGGGTTTATTCTCAAGGTATTCTTAAAATTTCGCAAATTTCAGCCTCGATAATCTCATAAAATATATTCCTATAATGAAAAGAGAGTGTACTAGCGGGCATGGGGAACAGAAAGCATATACTGGCCAAATAAAATGATGAACGTGAAAAGAAATTAAAAGCCGGAAGAAGACGATTACCTCCGGTTTAGTGTTACTGGTTCACGCGTGTTTTTAACAATTTCCCCACTAGCTACCATTGAATTTAGAGATTAAGGGACTAAGCTCAAGGCAAACAGACCAACCATCGATTCATGCAAGAACTGAAGGGCTATTATGTTTTCGGAATCTGCAGCGTTTCACCGAAAAAAGAAAATTCGCTCTAGGATACTGGCTGTCAGTACACTCTCTCTGGGCTGGTGGCGGAGTGCGGGAAAGTTAAGAAAATATATCAACATCCTCTGAGTGTAAAGTGAAGGATTAGCACTTCGAATCAACTATGAAATCAGACCAGCGATATACGATATCATTTTACTTGTGATCAGGCGTTTTTTTGTTTTTTTTTTTCTGCCCCCGTGCCGTGAGGAAAGAAAAAACTTGATCTCAGGCCAGGATTATGCATCAAATCCGCAGTATACATTTCACATGATCACAACGGACTTCCCTCCATACACGTTTTCAACAACTGATTACGTTAACGTGACCAGTTTGTTGTTTCTTCCTTCATCGAATTATTTTTATCGTAAAAAAAAGAAAGAAACACCATCACTCTCAAAGGATCAGAAAATTTAGATCACCCCTATCACCCTGGTGAACTTTCACAGAATTGTTCTAGTTCCCAACCCGGCTACCGGCCGTGCAACAGAGGAGAGATTTAAATTCCGTCAGCCATCTACTCGAATCTACAGTTAAATGACCACTGACTCTCACATGCTGCTCTTCAGAACAATTTGCTACCTAACGCTAAGTTGCTGGATTATAATTAATCAAGCCAAAATTAAGTATAGTTTTAAGCCCTTTTTGAGCTCTGTATCGATCAGTTCCTCATAATATAAAGGCATACACATACCTCAGTCCACGACAATCAAGCTTGGAAATCTCAGGGTCGCTATAATTATTTTGGACGTAAGCCTATTCCTAGGGGTCCGTTCTGGCATCACTTTTGGTCAGTTCGACCGGTGTCAAATATGAGTCCAGTTTGAAGCTCGAAACACTTTTTAAAAAGCGATAGACTACTCTCCAGCAAAACACGAAATCTGAAAACCTAATTACATGAAGCCTCCTTGGACTCTGACCAAGATATACAACTGGACAAAGTCCCGAACAAATTGTCGTTGGCTGATTTCCCACCCCCTTGAAGAAAGCTAATATCTTCTAGGTTACATCGGCTTAGCTGTGATATAGTCCTTGTACATGTTTATGTCCCGGGATATGTGAAAAAACATAGGTATATAAGACTGAGGTTTGATACGTACATGCTGATAACAGTCAGATACGGAAATTCTGCACGATGGAAGAGGTTTTATACATACTGATTCAGTCTGATACGGAAATTCTCAGGCACGAAATACGTACCAAGAAGAAGAAAGAGATTTTACGTCAACAAAACAAGATTATTCATTATGCTAATTAAGTTTTCAAATTATCAAACCTTACCAGACTTATTTTGTCTTTCCTGAGGTGTTGTATCATGTCATTTATACGCCACTTGGTGATTCGTCGTCTTCTCGGACCGTATGAGTATAAATAATTTGAATACCTTTGCGTGCGAACTAATTACACCAGAAAGCTTATAAAAAAGCTGACAGAACTTCCAAAGTTGATTGGTTCCGCGCTTTTAAGGTCGTTTACCTTGAAAATTCCTAATGATCAAGTTCTCGCTCTCTATGGACCTTTCATCAAGCTAAACTGAAATAAATCAATTGTAATTATGGTAGGCACATTGAAATGAAAAGAAATTTGATTCTCATCGGAACAGGTGTGCTCGTCCATTTCCTTTGTGTTGGGCTATATATTAATTAACCTCCACATTCGCATAAAATCACGACAATAGACGCATGTCAAAACGGCTAATTCTGATAAACAAGAGATACAAGTCAAAAATCCCTTGTCCATTACTAAATCTCATAAAGTGAAAGCTTACTTAAAAATTAGAGGAATATTGGCGCCATATTCATGAAACCTTTCCACATGATCAGTCGATAACATCGAACGGAAAGTGTAGTAGGTTTTGAGAAGCTGGAAACTGGCAAAGAAATGTCTTTCCGTACCTTCTAATCCAATTGGGTCTTGTCTTTGTGGGTTTTTGGTGTGTCAAAGCCGATCACTCCGAAAACCTTGCTTGACATGTGTTTAAAATTGCTATCAGTTAACAACTATTATCTGTGTAGTTAATCCGGAAGATAACTGATGGAATGTGTAGATCCTATCTTGATATATTGCATGTCTCGGATGTGGTCAGAGCACAATTCGAAAGGATTAATTCAATTTTGCGTCTTCAAATATGGTTTTGTGGAGGAAACTCCCTTAATTAAGAAAAAAGATCAGTGCTTGAGACAAAACGTTTTCTTAGATCTGTATTGTACAAAAGAGTAGTTATATTTTTCGATAAGAAATGACGTAATGATTTTATGGCAGAAATCAAATTTTACAGAATATTCACGTGGCTTAGAATAGTTGCACATTTAGATTTACATTTTACAAATTGGGTTTAATCTGGCGACATCCTGTCTTCAAGAGTAGGGAGCTTTTGCAAGCCACAAGAGCAACGGTAACGAAAACTGCGCAATGCGAAAGCCGATTACGCGGCACGTTCTGCGTCCGCATTGTATATCTTTGAACATTACTTGGCTGTCCTCTGATCTACAAAGTTGTGACACGGAATCAAACAAATCACGTGTAGTTCTGGGTATTTTAAGAGTTTCTGCTTGAAATTGAAAGTTATCTTTATATTTTTATCCAGCGGATAGATTGCAACCGATTTACTGAATAGTCGGTGTCACAGCCGCCCCTCCCAACCCGAAAAGAAAAAATCGGGGAAGGCGTTTGTAACCAGTGTTGTAACACAGGCTATTTATTGAATAGATGTAGATATTTATGAAACCGACATGATTACTAAACGTCGATCATTATCTCATTTACTGAGCCTGCGGATTTTGGATTGCGGGTAACATGACCTGTCGACTGTACTTGTTAACGTTTTGGGAATAAAAGGAAGTTTATGATCAGGTACCGAACTATTAAGGAAGAATAGCAAACTCTTGGATCGAGTGCTTCAACGCATTGAGAAGCCTGACCTGCCCCCTCGACTTAGGTAACTGAGAGGCAAACTTGCATTGCTGAAATCAAAGAAACAAATTGAACAATTAAAGCCACCTCTTGTGAAATCTCGGGAGGCGCGGTGGCTTCATGGTTAGTGCGCTCGTCTCCGGATCGAGCGGTCCGGGTTCGAGCCCTGGCCAGGGACATTGTGTTGTGTTCTTGGGCAAGACATTTTACTCTCACAGTGCCTCTCTCCACCCAGGTGTATAAATGGGTACCGGCGAACTTAATGGCGGGGGTAACCCTGCGATGGACTAGCATCCCATCGAGGGGGGAGTAGAAATACTCCTAGTCGCTTCATGCTACAGAAACCGGGATAAGCTCCGGCCTGATGGGCCACTTGGCTCGCATGCAGACTTTACCTTTACCTTACCTTGTGAAATCTCAGGTAAAGGAAAAAAAAACTGACCAAAGAGGATTTCACCATATTCGAAGCTTTGTTGACCACATTCTAAATAATAAACCATAAAACCTCTTGGATTGACAGTTGGTCACGTGTTTCAGTCCTTTTATTCAATTTTAAGGCACGCAACTATTGCACTTCTTTTAATAAGTATTTCTATAGCGCTTTCCTATCTTTTTAAACTTAGCCAACTTTTATTTGACTCTAAGAACAAATTTGTAAGAATCAAAACTTCCGATCTTACTGATAGCGTGATCGCTATGTGGAAATTTGTTCAATCGATAACACCCGTACCCCCGACAATGCACGATGCTCCATCCCCGGGGGGATTCCCATTTGAAAAGGTCGGGGATCAGTCGACAACTAAAAACAGTGTCTTTTCCACCTGAACATCCCAAGTACAAGTGAGATCAAATCCGTGATTTACACTTCTAAGCGTTCGAAGGGCGTCCTGGACTTTTCGGCTTTTCTCCCCCCGGTGCTTCACTTCAACTGAGGCTTGCACAGATTAGTGTTCAACATAAGCCTGTCAGTGCATTCATAAGAACAACCATAACCCTTTACTGAGCTCTAAGTGTTAATGAGATACAAACGTTCCCTTAAAAAAAAGGTGAAATCCCGTTTTATATTTGCATTCCTAGTTTAGTTTGATCCTAACTGGATTTTCCGGGTTGACACGTTTAATCTGCATGGACAGTATTTTTGATTGTGCATTTGAGTCCTCTACTTGAATCTTTGATTTTTTTTTTTTTCAGTTCAAACGGGGAATACTTTCATACCCTGTTCCAGACTTAATTGCTGGATAATAATAATAATTTAATAAAATTGCATGCTAATGTATAAAAGTAGGTGTTAGCCTGTTAGACCGTGATTGTAACTACGTGTACGTTGAATAAAATGGGTGTTAAATTAACACCTTCGGCGTTTATTCGAGGCATTTGAAAACCTACGGTAACTGATTCTAATTAAAGGACGATAGTGGGACTGCGAACAGAGTAACATGTTTGAAAACTAAAAAAGCTCATTTATTGTACTCAACATTAGCAGGAGTTTACTAGGGACGAAATCCGTGGACATCATACTTCTTGTTTTGTTGAGCATTTTAAAATTTTTCTTTTGATAAAACGTAAGGTTGTCAAAAATGCCTTCTTTCTTCGTGCGAAAATGAAGCGAGGGAAAAGCGAGAGGAAAAAAGAATATACTAGAGTCTTGCGCCAGTTTCCTCTCAGGCCCCGTCCTCATTACGCGGGGAAAGTTTGAAAACGGAGCCACGGTTTCACATTGACAACACATCCCAATTTTTTTCTGTCCACACTATGCTGGGGGAATTTGAAAACGTACCAATAACTGGTCATTTTGTATTTTTGTTTGGTCAGGGAAAGCACACGATTATCGTGAGGCCATTGCTTTCGAAACGCTCCGTTTTTAAAATGTTTTCCGTCTGCATAAAAACGTAAAGCCAGCCTTGTCAAATTCCTCCGGTTTGAAGAGCGTTTTCGAAAAGCTCCGTTTTCGTGACGGATCAGTGTGGACGGTAGGCCTAACCTTAGAAATAAAGCTGCGTTTTCAACTTTATCGACTTTTGCTTGTCGATTTTAGTTTTTCGCAAATTCTTTCGGCTTTCAGTTTTCGACCCATCATAACCTACATGAAAGTGCTATTATCAATTTTCACCTGCGCTGTCATTTATGCCAACCAGCGGCTAACTTCCAGTACACCCACAATGCTTTGCGCCCCGTTCCTTACACATCCGGGGCTTTACTAATAATTCGTCCTTTCTCGCCGATATTCCAAGATGGTGAGTCCACGTGTGAAAACATTGCTAAGTATTCGACAAAATAACTATCCTTAGTAATGTCTAATTGTGCTCATCTTTTCTGGATGAATCCTTCAGGTGTACAAGCGTTTAGTGGAAATTGGTCGTGTGGCTCTCATCAACTCGGGACCCGACGAGGGGAAACTGTGTGTGATCGTAGATGTGGTGGATCAAAATCGAGTAAGTCAGTTTTCTATGCAAGTGCACTCTGTGACTTTGGAGAAATTGTTGTTACAGTCTGTTAATTGCGCCAAGTATTTCATGTGCTGATCAGTTGGTTCATACTGTACTTAAGACTATTTGCTGATCATGAAGTTCAGTTCCTAAACTCCAAGTTTGTGGCTGAAGTATAAAATCGCAACTCATATGTTAACTTAGTGCCCAGCAGCAGAGAAAGTTATTTCATGGTTAAATCAATGCAGTTTGTCGACGTTTTAATTTTCACGTTTTTACGTTTTCTACTTTTTGAGAGCCCAGTACATAATTAGTTGTTTGGTTACATGTAAGATCAGAATTTCCTTCGGACTGTTGGACTCTTGTACCATCCTATGGGTTTTTTTTGTTTGGTTAAAGTAGTTAGCTATAGTTTTGTTACCATAAGTGTTGCAATCTTTTGAATGGGTCACAATATACTGAAATCAGGAATCATATGAAGACTGAGTGTCTGAGTAATTATTGACACTTGATTTTACTTTCCAACATACTTGTAAACTTTGGTTAACATAAATGTTTGCTGACCCGATCTGGAGGCAGTTCATTTAAGCCAATCTTCCTCTTTGAATTCTGCAAACTTCAAATTGAATCACCAGTACATGTATTCATAAATTCCTGTAAACTTGATTTATTTTCATTGTGAAAGGGAATCAAATCCTGGACCCAACAGTTGAGCAGCACTTTATTTGCTAATGTTACTCTGGTGAAAGCTTACAATATTGAACTACTACTTCAACAACAACAAAAGAACCAGTACCAAACTTATTGTTTACAATTTCAACAAGAAACAGCCCTGTACTTACCATATTTTTTCTTCCCATGATGTTTTCACAAAAACATCCGTGTTTTTCTTAAACAATGAAAATACAGTAACTTTGCCTGGGGAAAAAAAAACTTTGCTTGGGAATTATTTTGGGTCCATTTTCTCTAGAAACATCATCATTGCCTATCTTTATCAGCAATCTTTTTTTTTTTTTTTTTGAAAATACATCATCAGCAAATTCCAACATGGAATCAGGAAAATTAAATTAAGATTTAATGAGTCTTGCTGAGCTTTCACTGTGAGTGCCATAGTTAAAGAGAACAATGTTTAGTCCGTTTGTCTTTATTGCGTTTAAGAAAACACAATGTTTAAGAAAACATAAATATACCCATGTAAACCACGATAAGATTAACACAAGAGGTTGACCCTATCCATCCTCTTGGAAGTCATTAAAAGCTGGTATTGGTAAAAGCTTAATATTGATCAAAATCTGTAAGCACTGTGTCTTTGTGTTGCCTTGAACTGGCTTATCATGTACATGTACAGTGTACATGTACAGTGTACATGTACAGTGTACATGTGCATATGAGCACCCTTGCTTTTATACTGGAATTTTATTTTAGTCTGAGTCTGTCAAGAGAACTAAACTGAAGCCTTTCCAAACAGGCACTGATTGATGGGCCTTGTACCAATGTCTGCCGCAAGGCCCTTAATTTCAAGCACCTGTCACTGACCGACTTCAAGGTCAAGGTTGGCCCCTCTGCCAAAAGTGGCCCAGTTAAGAAGGCCTTTGAGAAAGGCGAGATCCTTGAAAAATGGGAGAAGACAGCATGGGCTAAGAAACTGGTCACGAAAAAGAAGCGAACTACTCTCACTGACTTTGATCGCTTCAAGCTCAAGCTGGCCAAGCAGAAGGTAGGCCTTTGCTGTTTTGTCTACCAATTTTGCAATTTTTGTTTTTAATCCAAATGCACCATGTGCTAACAGTCTGTTCAACCTTTTTTTGAAATTAGACTCGTGTTATTCTGGCTTCAGGCAGACAGCAGGTCTTTTTTGCAAGTGGCAGCTTGCAGGTTGAAATTTAATTATAACTGGAAAACCGCTGGCACTTAAAAGAAACGTACAGGTGGTAGACTTACCGTGACTGTTACATGACTCCGTTTACGATCGCTCAGAAAGGTGGCTTCCACCTAAGTGCCAAACCCGCCAAAGCAATGGGAGGAGAGTATATTCCTATGATTTTAAGCCTGCAATGAATTATTGTTTTTGAAGGAACATCTGAAATATCATCTGACATATCTGCTGAATCTGGTTTCTTCCCTGTGAGTACCAAAATGAAAGCACACTGAGCTTGTGCTAGTATATTCTGTTGGTTAAAATCTTATATTATCTCATTTCTTTATTTATTTGCTTCATTTGTGATGGCAATCTTCCGTTGTTAAGGGAAGTGTAGCTTACAGTTCTTGTTGACGCTACGCCTAGAGATTTCGAACTCATGCTCTGTTGAAGAGACTCAAGGAGCCCGTTGAGTATTGAAAGATCGAGCGAGGTTCGACTAGAAAAATAAACAAAAATACATGTGAAGAAAAGCCGAGCGATAAGAAAAATACAGGACAGAATGTAAAGACTTACAAATGTTTCCTGACTGTAGCGATGACGGTGAAGCTAGGTAGAGTATAGATTCCGCAACAATATTAACTTGAAGCTATAGAAAATGTTGAAAAGATTGGCGTGCTAGGAAACCGTAGTGTAAAATAGTCCTAATTTGCGTACATAAATGGCAAGCTGAAATAAAAATTCTTGCGTGGAGTCCTATAGGAAGACCAGAGCCAAATCTGGAATCGATGGAAACATCTGTGGAGCAGCCATTCAGATGGCTTTGAAGAGGTTTCACTGGTCTCAGCGTGTCGATCGATAAGTACTTATAGCGAATCGATCGTGTTTTCACTATGTGATATGTGAAAGATGCCAACTACTTTACGTAAGAACCCCTGACGAGTATATGGGTTATTAATTATTTTTAGTGCCAGCGGTTTTCCAGTAATAATTACATTTCGACCTGCACCCTGCACCCTGCAAAAAAGACCTGCTGTGAGGCAGATGTGAAAGTGTTGTCTTAATGTATACTTGTAAAGCATATAAGTACAGTCCAGCCTATGTCTAGTCAATTTCACCCTGAATTAGCTTTAAGGAGCATTAATAGGGAGCTTGGCTAAAAAAATTCAACTGCAATTGAAATGTCAACCATATTCAAGTTATCTTCTTGATCCTTTTGTAATAATAATGCACTTGCAAGATGCTGTCATTTGCCTACAACTACCTGGATTCATTTCATTTCTCCTTTATGATTCAAATTTTTAAATCAATGTGGGGTTTAAATAACAATTGCATTAGTTAGCATTATAGAAAAGAAAAGCTAAGGATTCTGGTTTTGGTATTCAGATGATGCCATCATGCAAATTGCCTATTGGTGTAACAGCTGAGTAAATCACATTTAATTAACATAATACACAGAGAGCTGTAAGTGTCCTTCCTTGTTGGCAGGGACTCAATGTGAATGCAATGGCTGAGGAAAGTTTTTGTTTTGTTTTAACAGAAAAACCGGGTTCTCAAAGCTGAACTGAAGAAGTTGCGAAAAGACGCTAAGCTGTAATCTTGCTGTTAAGATTCAAATAAATCTTTTGTTTGAGAAAATCTGAAGTTCTTTAATAGCTGTCATTTTGTGTTACAGTACCTTAAGCAACAAAAATGTTAATTCGCAAGTCTAACTTTCACAATTCAGATTCACTGACACTAGCTTCATGCAACTCAAACTTGAAAAAAAGCTACAGTATGGGAACACGTTTTGGGTTCTCTCCTCTTCCCCCCCTCCTCCCTTCATATTTCCATGTTCATTTGTTAAAACATTGAGAGCCTGTCGTAGGTATTCAGTTAACTGGGGAGCAGCTCAAATAGGAAAATGGTGACTTAGGAAAAGGACAAAGATAAGGGCCTTTTTTGTGATTTCTTTCTGTACACTGTACCTCAACTACAGTTTAATTGAATGCCTGAATGAGGCAATTTCCATAATAATTCTTAGTACCTTCTTAGTACCTTCTCTCTTAACCTTGGAAGGTTCCTGTTGGTGCTACCCAGCTTACATAAATGATTTTCTTACCATACATGAACAGTTCCATTTATGAGGGGAATTTGATTTGGTTTGGGGAGAGGGGGTTAATCTTGGAGCTAAGTGAAAGTACATCAGTGTCTGAAAAAGTTACTCACACTGGCATTATAAGATGAAAATAGTCAGTATAGAAAACTAGAAAATTATTGTAGTGGTGCCCTATACATGTAGGTGGTACTCTACATCTCAGACTGTGAGGAGGTGTTGAAAAGAACTACAGTAGATCCTGCTTATATATCTGTTGCTCATTGAATTTCATGTTGCCCACTGTCAGAAATACCAGTATACAGCAAGTACGTAAAATGAATTGTTTGTAAATGAAACTGTGTGGCATTTGTGAACTTACTTTGCTGTTATATGGCACATGTGATTGGCAGACAGAAAACTAAAATCCTGTTTTGGGATAGGGTATGGACAAGCCCCATCAGCTAATTCCCTTAACCGATGGGGCTTAATGCTCCAAAATGCATCTGTGACCTCGTACAAACAAGCCATGGCCCCTAGCATGCCAGATGCAGTAGTACTTTACAGTTTCACTAATGCTGTACATGCAGTGGCTGATGGACTTAAGCTTTACCAAGTAGATTCTGTCCAGCTGTTATCTCAACAGGAAATTCCAAATCTTTACCTTAAAACACAAAGCTCATTCAATTGGGAAAAAGTCAAAAGAACTACAAAAGTCAAAAGAACTACAATCTGGGTGAATCAATGAGACAATTAAAGAAAAATATCCTTGGAGCACTTACATAAAACCGGGTGCAAACTTGTGAGATAAGCACATGTGTAAGTGCCAGCATAAGCACCTGAAAATGCTAGTGTGCACCCAGGTGAAATAAGCATAAGAAGAAGAAACATTTTCTCCTTTTACTTATGCTTGTGCTTGTGCCGATTTCACAAGTGGGAACTGTTGAGAAAATTGATTAAAAATCAACTATAAGCACAAGAAAAAGAAACAGTGATTATTTTTTATTTTTTTGTGCTTGCACTTATGCTTCTATCACCAGTAGGAACTGATGAAAAATAAGCACAAGCATTAGCACAGGTACATGTATTAGCACAAGAGTTCAACCAATTGAAATGACACTGTTCTAGACTCCTCTCTCCCTGTGACTCACGCCGTGCTGCCTTGCGTATGTTGCTAGTTTGAAAGTCCTCGTGCTTGTGCTTACACTTCTCTCACAAGTGTGAACCATGCTTTTCTGTAGTTTTATAGTACTGGTTGTTGTTGCACTCTTTTTTCCCATTTTCCATCAACCCAGATAATTTTTTGTTGTTTTGCATTTTGTGTAGTACTATACCCCTCTAAAGGATTTGGAACTAAACACCCTGCATGGCATTTGTAAATGGCATATTCACTCTAGTTGCCTCTTCTTGAAATGGCTGAACTAATTGGAGCAACAGCACTGAAATGGAATTTCCATTGTTCAGTTGTTACTGTTAGGATATTACCACCTAGCCTCGATTGCATTCATAGGCCAGGTAACTAAGCACCGAATAAAATGGCCTTACACATGACGTTATCAAAAAAACACAAATATTACATTTTCCACCAGAAAATGGATTCACTCGACCCTTTGCTATATTCCATAGAACTATATTCCAACTATATTCCATAGAACCCTTACTCAGGCATCTGAAGTCCATACCTACAATACAAGATTTGCTGCGAATTTGAATTTTCATAGGCCAAAAGTAAATAATAACTATGGGTCCTCTACTTTCTCTTTTGTTACATCAAAACTTTGGGAAATTATTCCAACAGAATTTAAAAAACTGCCTTACACTTCCTTTTATAAGCAATATAAACTATACCTTTTAAATACTCAATATTACTCTTCTGCATTATGATTTATTCATTTAACTTGTTTATTTCGAATACTTTTGTTATTCACATTTTACTTCCTTTATTGCATTGTTTCTATTAATTGATGTGTCTTGTCTTTTATTTTTGAACGTGTCAGTGACCAACACGATAGCATATGCTTCTTTGGTCACTGAGCACATTTTGTTTTGGTTTTATTATTATATTTTCCTTATTTTTAATTAATGAATCTTTTGTAATAGTGTGCGATAGTGAAATATGTCTGTAAATAGTGTCAATTAATAAAAAATCTGAATCTGAAAAAAATCTTTGCTGGTCTGTTGCTCTCTCCTTGGAGGGCAGGGTCCCTGGAATATTATGCTTTGTCTAAGAAATGGATACCTTAGTAATTTCCGCGCAAATTGTGACACAGGCGAATGTATAGTAAACGTTGCTGGTATATATATCATTGTAACTGTTCTAAATGGCACTGAGAATTGTTGATGGTCACGCATATGTCAGGGGTTCCTTATTTTGTGCCATCACACACGCAACTGTCACGTGTTCTACCAATTTCCCAATTTGACTGTCACGAGATTCATCACAGGTCTCATTCAGAAGTCACGAAATTTGTACATAATGCAGTTAGTCGTATTTCCGCAGGATATCTTTGTGGGCTTTGTTCTGTGGACATGAGTTCCACATCAGATAATCAAGGAAACCGAACAGTCGACAATAAGTTCAAGGAAAACATTCTTCGAGCTCTGAACGCTATGAGGCAAGAAAACAGCCTTTGCAATGTTATTCTTCGCGTCAGTGGCACGATCAACTTTTCCGCTCACCGATGTGTTTTGTCTGCTAGCAGCTCATATTTTCAAGCACTATTTACAGACGATTTTCTTGAGAAACAGAGCGATGTGGTGGAATTAAAAGAAATAGGTGCTTCTGCAATGGAAAAAGTACTAGAATTCATTTATACGGGCGAGGTAGAAATCGACTTGGCAAGTGCACAGGATTTAGTTATGGCTGCCGATTACCTAAACATTCCAGCGTTAAAACTGAATGCTTCAGCTGTGTTAGAAACGTCGATCGATGTGTCGAACTGTCTTTCTCTTCAGCAATTTTCTACCAAATATGACTGTGTTCGGTTGAAAGAATCCTGTGCTCTCTTCATAAATCAAAACTTCTCTCAAGTAGCCAAATCAGAAGGATTTGAAGCCTTGAGCTTCGAGTCGCTGATAGACTTGTTCAGGCGTGACGAACTCAGTGTTGTAAACGAAAGCGAAGTCCTTCATTCGGCGATTTCTTGGGTAAAACACGACCTTCATGCGAGGGAGAAACTTCTTCCCGATGTTTTGAAGCATGTTCGATTCGCCCATATTCCTAAAAGTCACTTGGTTGACATTGTCAACAGCGAAACATTGCTTCAACGTAACGCAATCTGCGTAGATTTATTACCTAACAACCCAGCAGGCACTACTTCCATTAATGCACTTGGAGCGTCACAGACGCCCAGAACAGGTCCTCTTGAGATAGTGGTTATACTAACAGGAGGTAAATCGGTTTCGAGGTATGGCTTGCAGAAAAACTTTTTGGCATTCAGGCCGTCGCGTGACTCGTGGGTCACGCTACCTGATCTTCATCTTCCTCGTCATAGTCACGGTGTGGCCGTCTGCAAAGGTTCACTGTACATAACTGGGGGAGTTTGCGGAAACATCGCTGCTCATCACCACGTCTGTCGATTTAGTCCTCTTCGTAATAAATGGCGTTGTGATGTATCTGATCTTCCTTATCCAGTGTCTTGTAGTGCTGTGGTTTCACTTCAGAACAAGTTGTTTGTGATTGGTGGAAGAGACAAGCGTAATAACACACTAACCAAAACACAGTGCTACAATCCTCGGCGCAACCAATGGGATTGCGTCGCTGACATGAACATTCCACGTGAAAGCCACTGTGCAACGGTATTGAATGACGCTATCTACGTCATCAGCGGGGACAAATTGAACTTTCAAAGCTCTGAATTCTACGATGTCTCCACGAACAAGTGGAACCTTTTACCAGACATGACCTTGCCACGCCAAAGGCCAGCGGCTCAAGCTAATGGCGGGAAAATCATGGTAGTCGGCGGCTTTCAAGGAGCAAACTACAAAATGCACACCACGTGTGAGATCTTCGATCCAAAGCAAAACCTGTGGAGCCTGGTATCTGGTCTTGTTGTACCACGTGCAGGGTGTGGGATCACGTGCGTTAAAAGTCACGTGTATGTATTCGGCGGGTCCAATGGCCGCTCAGTTCTGAACACCCTGGACAGTGTAGAGCGTTACAGCGCTGAAGAGAACGAATGGAAGAAAGTCTCTGTCATTCCTGAGACTGTAATTATGCCGCAGGTTGCTGTAATTAGAATGCCGAGAAAATATTTAGTATGAAATCTCAGTGCCAAAGTCGGTCCTGCAATGGTACATTTTTATAACATATCATTTCACGTATTGAAAACTTGTTATTAAAAATTCCCCCAAACGTAGAAATTACCTGCCTTGCAATTAATTCTAAACTGCCCGACAATTAAAGCCATGAAAATCTAGAAAAGGTATCTGTAAAAATGTATTTTTTCACATTACGGAATGCACACTTGTTGTAGTGTTAATTTGCAGGTACGGTGTCGGTATTGGCAGTGCAAGGGAGGGGGGGTGATGGATTAGTGTGGTAGAGTGCTTGACGATTTGACTGTGATTAGGTACATGAGGCACTTTTCTTCAGGTTCAGGCATCTCGTTTTATTTCTGTCAATTTTTTTTGTTTGAAATAGATACCTTCATTAAAACGAAAGCTCAAGAGAGTCGTTCGTTTAGGGGTCGAAGTTTCGAGGAACGAGATAGCCGGTCACAAAGAAGAATTAATTTTAATTTAATGGATCTATCAAAACAGAGGTGTGAATAATGTATTTATTTCATTCGTTTTGGCGTAAGTAACAACAGTTTTAAGTTTGCTGTAAATTTTCTTCACGTTTAAGATGTAGTCAGATTGCCTGCATACGTATGGTCCAGCCATTAATAAAAGAGGTGACATACTATTCTTGTCTGCGTTTGATGAGGTTTAAATTAGCACAATTGAAAACTGATTTGTCCTCGTTTTACTACAGAGGGATCACGGAACAAGAAGTGTTTTTACACTTCCTTCTTGCTCAAGTCACGTTTTGTTACCTAACGTTTCTATGAAAAAAGGTTGCTCCTGCCGAAGTAAACCAAAAGTTAACCCACCCGGGTTCGCACATGGGCGTGTCAATTCTATAGGTCCTGATTTCCCCCTGTTTGGGAGTCAAAGATTATATGGATTATATGAACTGGCTCTGAGAGAAATTTATTGCGGGAAATTTTCTTCAATTACAGCCAGTTTATGATGTAAATTGTGCGTTATCCTATCTTACGGGGCTCAGCCCATTTTCTTGGCAAGTCCTATCTTAAACAGGTATTACGAGTTACGACCAATGAGTGATTTATTTTTGCTTGCAATTTAGAACACTTTTCAATCAAGTCAGACAACTTTCATAATTGCTTCGCACACAAGAGCTGTCAAAGAAACATGAATCATGAACGCACAGAGAAGTGTCAAGGGAAGATATTTTGTTCAAATGAGCGTGTAAGTAAAAATAGCTGATATTTTTAAGAAGTGTCAGAAGTAAAATTTCCAGACTTAGGTTCCAAAGATACCAGATCGTAATTTGTAGTTTACAGCAAAATTGTAATCAAAAATTTGCACTTAAACTTTCGTCGTTTTAATTTTTTTTTTTTATAAAAATCATGTTTGCATAATCCTGTGATCACTAGCTACTAGTGTGATCAAAATATGTTTATCCTTAGTATTGTACGCATTCAAAAGACTGTCCTTTATGCCAGTGCAATTTGAAAGCCGAATTGTCAAATATCACGAGTATTGTCAATCCTTAATTGCTCGAGCTTTCATATCCTTACTCATTTATCTGTTATATGGGTATATGACTGAGAAAATTACGACTGACGCGTCCGTCAATTTGCACTTCAATGGCAATTAAAAATTAACGATAAATTTTCCTGCTCTCAACCAATCACAATTAAGTTTGTTTTCAGTTATATAATTAGGTCCGTAATCATACGAGTGATTATTAGTCCCATTTGTTTAAAGTAGTTTGATTACAAACCGAATCAGGACGTCACGGTATTCCAATTTGATAACCATATCAACAACAAAATTTTTAAAAAAGGCATGTTTATTTGGTGAAAAAAAGGAATATAAATAAGGAATATTCCGTGGACACAAAAAGGAAACCAAACAAGTGCACGGCACGCGAATTTTAGACAATTATTGGATGAGGTTTTTGTGATATCTAGAATAATCAAAGTCGAGGTAGGGGTTATCAGCCGAAGCCGAAGGCTGAGGCTGTTAACTCTTACCGAGACCTTGATTATTCTGGATATCACAAAAACCTCACCTAATAATTGTTTTATTATACATTGAACGAAAAAAATGGAAGTCGTGTTTTTGCTTCTTCACTGACGGTAAGCAACACAAAGCGCGCGAACTTGACACGATTACCCTTAAAATCATGCACCGCGGTCATACATGACATGATTACCCGTGACCTTGGGTGTCCTTGACATGATTATTGTATAATCTGCAGGTAGACGACGTCACAGGCGCTGATTTCGAAAATTCGCTGTACGCTTTTGGCCAATCAGAAAAGAGATAGTGAGTCCAATATATAATAATAATAATAATTTGTTATTTGTTAATCGCACGTTAGTGTAGTAAAAAATAGAGCGTACCTAAAGACCTAGCAGGCGAGGGAAGAGATTCTCTAGATATGTCTCTCCGGGAAGTTAAGAACCAATTAATTTCAAGAATATAGTTGCACGTTCCAAGTCTACAGTTTTGATCGGTGGGTCTTGATTTGGCTATTGGCCCAGTCATTCATGTGTCCATGGCCTTACTACAATATACAGTGCTTTTTGATGTGAAGTATATATTCAGATTCAGATTTTTTCAGATTTCAGATTTTATTAATTGACACTATTTACAGACATATTTCACTATCGCATACTATTACAAAAAATTCATTAATTAAAAATAAGGAAAATATAATAATAATAAAACCAAAACAAAATGTGCTTAGTGACCAAAGAAGCATATGCTATCGTGTGGGTCACTAACACGTTCAAAAATAAAAGACAAGACACATCAGTTACTAGAAACAATGCAATAAAGGAAGTAAAATGTGAATAACAAAAGTATTCGAAATAAACAAGTTAAATGAATAAATCATAATGCAGAAGAGTAATATTGAGAGTAATATGAAATAATTCATATTTGAACTGCGGTTGTAGATGAAAGTGAAGAATGATCATCGCAGTAAATTTTCCAATTTAAGCAATTGGAAAGACGAAGTCTGAAAAAATCAGGGCTCCATGCTCTACCAACTGAGCTATGAAGCCACACATTGCAGCGTACACTATTGGATGGTTTAGGGGGCTGCCGTCTGCTAAATCACTAAGTACTAAGACACTATAAAGATGTGAAATTTGATGTTTGTTTAATTATTTTGTTAATTAATTGCAGTTAATTAATTGCTCAGCCTTTCGGCATGGGGTGTGGGGTGGGGTAGGTTCACTACGTAAAACGTGTTTTACCTACGTTACTTCTTTGATAACTTTCAGCAAATTCCTTGCTTTCCTCGCGGTACTACTCTATTTAGAACAAAACAATTTGCGCTAAACGCATGCGCGGACTATATATTAGGTGGAAGATACATTTCATGCGGGATCACACAAACTTGGAGTGCTTTTCCTTTTGGTAGAACCCTTAATGTAAGGCGCAAGCGTTCTAGCATCATAAACGTGATACACTCTGTTCTCGTCCCTAGAGCCACGTGTTTTTATTTTATTTTATTTTATTTTTTGTCGTGTGATATGAGCATGAATGCACTTATTTTTCGGGTAACATCATTTCTCCCGTCTTAGAGGAAAAAGCGCTACTGTGACTGGAAATCTTTTGGAATTACACCCCTAGCTCTGTTAAAGAAACAGGGACCGCGGAGGGCATTTTGAAGAAGTAGGGCTAAAGAATCTGGCCAATACAAACAAACGTTAAGGTCAGTGTTTCGCCATTTATCTTACATTTGCGCGCCATCTGGAGCCTTAGCGATCCCAGCGATAAGAGTGGCCCGCGGTCCCTGAGAAATATAATCTGCTGTTTCAAACAACTCTAGTGTGCTTGGCAGGTTTCAAATAAAGAGTGGAAACGTGTTCCTCCTCCTTAGGCTTTTATATAGCGGCTTGTTTATTTATTTTGTTTTTAATTGTCTCTATGAAAGAGACCAAAAAGTTCATATTCAGCCGAAACTTTCTCGAATTAATAACATTACAAGTTGTCAGATTGTAAATTTGTGGCAAAAGGAACTTCTCAAATATTGCTGAGGACTCCGTGGCACCTACTGAAAACGCAGAATGATTTAATCAGTCTTTAAGAAGACTCGTTTATCGATGTAAGATGTAATCTCGGTCAAGTAGCGCTGTTTACCTTCAACACTTCTCATTGAAATGCTTCTCACTCGTATAAGTCGACATAATCGCGTATTAATTTTAAGTGGTTTATTATTAACACCAAAGGTGGTAATACAATAAGAACAGTGCTATTCCGTGACTATCGGATGATTAAATTAGTTACTGTTTATCGGTAAAAAAAAAAAAAAAAAAAAAACTGGGGTTTGATTAAAACAAAATTGTGCCTCTTCCATTTCTTCATCGGATATTTAACTTCCTTCCATTTATCTCCAGCGGTAGAAAAAACAAAACCTGAAAACGAAACACTGACAACAAAAAAACAAGGACATCTTTCCTGTGTTTGCGAGAAAACAAGGGTTTGGTGTTACATACCTTTATGAGGAGAACAAAAGTATCCAGTAATCGGTGCAAACGTTGGCGTGGAAAGTAAAATTGTCACGTTTGATACTGCAACGTATTATTGATTTAAAATGAACAGAAATCAAGGTTCCTGTCCGTTCATAATCGTTCTGCAAGAGGAAAGCTACGAAACTACTATAAACGTCTATAGAAACTGGGAGTGAACGGCAGTGGCGAGGACCATTGTGACTAGTAAAGTGTCAGAGCTGTACAAAGCGCTCTGCACTATCTAAGATTGTCTCACTAGTTTTCCGACTCCTGGCTGTACCGGGATCAAAACGTCATCAACACTAACCTTGCGTATCTCCTGGAAGTGATAGTGTTTTGGTTTAAATTTACGTCTACTTTAATAATTTTCAAACCAGTTTTGTTATTTTATTGCCTCATAATCATTATCAGAATCTGAATCAATCCAGTAAAATTCAAATTCTTAAGGAAACTTCTACGCCAAAAATAAGCATAAACTACAATGATAACATTGGTTGACTGATGACGGACAATGTTCCTGTTTTAATATATTTTTGACGCAACCAACAGTCATTTTTTTTCATTTCTAATTAAAAAATAATTGAGAGATGAGTTTTGGAACAACAACGTATAATTTTTACGACCGGAATAATTACAAAGGATGTCAGCAATTGCAATAATGGTTATTAATAGATCTGTAGAAGTATACATTAAAAGGCCTAAAATTGAGACCAATACTTTACTTCAATAAACAAGTACCTACGCAACTGCATAATAACTTCTCTTTTAATGTTACCCTCGGTTAAAACCTGTGTAGAAAAAAATTCATATATTTGTTAACTGTGAGTACTTATATCTTTGTGAAAAAGTTACACTATATTGTTAATCAATTTCTTGTTAATCACAATTTTTACAAACTTGTGTCTAATCTAAGAGAACAATCATTCATTTATTTTTTAACACCCTTCTAATCACAATGAAAATGCATGATCGTAAGTAAAATGTCACATGCCGAGTAAATATTTACGATATCAACCCTTTCCACGGATGCAATAACAGTGTGGAGATTCATATCGCATCGGATATGGTCCTGATAAAAATCTTTTTTCTTAGCAGGCTTTCCATAAATAAGCCTGACCTTTTATTTTATTACTTTCGAGAAGAAATATCTGTGCAGCATATCTGCCTCTTCCTTGAAGATACACGTAAGTTAATTTAACCTTGAGCCTTTGTGAACGCCTTCCTTGTACAGGGAATGGCCACCCTATCATCAGTTGCAGCCCACTGACCTTAACAGATAATTTTTTCCCCCAAAATATGCATTACTAACTATTGAAAAGAGTGGAATGGTCAGATAGTATCAGATGGATGGTTCGAAAAAATAGAACAGTTTGCTCTGAACTAAACTTTAGTTTTACAGTTTTTTTACTGCAGGAGTTTAACCGGTTGAGAACAAGTTCAATTTGGTTAAGATTTCTTTATTGAACGAATATTTTATTGTCGTGAGGGGGAAGCTTGAGGTTATCAAACATAACTTATTATTTTAAAATACGGCTGTTTACACGTCGAAAACCCTCCGACAAAAGATTTTAGCCATTCTTTCCCAAATATTTCAGAAATTGTTCATTATCATTTCTGTATAAGTGAGGCAAAAAGATCTTTATCAGAGCCGTAGCTTAAAACTGGCAAACCGAAGCACTTGCATCAAGTAATCAAGTTGTTTTTCGTTCTCGTTGTTTCAGGTTTATAGTCATTATAAACACACTAAATACCTAGGAATTAGAAGAGACTTCAACCATGAACATTTTAATATTGCCTCAGTCATATAGTTTTTTTTTTTATTTCATGGACATTGCCTCAGTCATAATATCTTTCTCGCTACGGCCCTGTTTAATTCGCTATTTTCGTTTTGTTTTACTTTTCACACTGTTAATTTTTGTAAAGCTTCCGTTCATTTTAGTATTTACTGAATGACGTTTCGCAGTGTAAGGCCTGGTTCGCACCAGCGACACAACCACATTAACGTCATAACGACATGTAGTTCTTATGTCAATAATGTGAACATTGACATTAAGACAAGTCATGGAAGAAAGCAGGTTTTTTCCTTATATCGTTGTGTTCACGCATATTATGTTGCTGTTATGTCATTATGTCAGGATGTTCACACGACAAACCTGATAACGACATAATTCCTTCTTATCGTTATGTTGCTAGTGTGAACTAGGCTATAGAGTTTGTATTACAAGTAAGGCCTATCGTTCACACTAGCGACATAACGATCGACATAAACATAACGACATAAGAAGGGCGTTACGTGGTTATGTTTGCAGTGTGAACATATGACATAAAAAAAACTGATATTTTCTTTACGCTTTTATGTCGATGTTCGCATAGCGACATAGTATGATATCTTTATGTCATTATATCGTTTATGTCTTTTTGTCCCTAGTTTGAACTAGGAACAGATCTCACAAGCTAACAAGCTGCCTTTTTAGTTTTAGGTTAAGGATACAATTGCGTTTTTTTTTTTTGGTACAGGAGAGGTGACGTATCGTTGAAAATGAATTCACTGACCGCACAGTTGTGGCTGGCGCTTTTCAGTAAGTCGGCTGAAGTCATAATTTTTTTTTTTTTTCAGTTTTTGTCTCCATGCATGCTCTTTTTGATCTATGGCTATTTTTCATAGCTGCTTTTGTTGCATGTTTCATTGTTGTCGCCATTTATATCATAATGGTGTGTTTTGCCGCAAAATCCCCTCCGGATGGACAGGTGGATGGGGCAGACTAAAGGTTGGGAAATTAATTCATCCATAAAAATAACTAGTGCAAGCATGTCACAGAATTCTTTAAACCCCAAAAATTTCATCACAAAACCGGCTAAACTGACAAATAAGAGCTACAGTGGCTGAAAATTAAAACTGTCAGTTCGTTCTACTCCACCCAACACAGTATAAAGATATTCTTTATTTCTTCGCGTTTCCTTAATGAAAAATGCTTTTTGTACAAAGGTGCTTTTGCTTATACTGTAATAACTGCAATCGTACCTTTTTGGCAAGCTTCGGCAGCGTATCAATCGAGTTTGGTCGAGCCATGATTCGTTTTTTGGAGCGATGCAAGTCTTGCTAAAATACCCAAAATCAGACCAAACGAGCCCAGCTGATATGCCACTGAGGCGCCACAGAAAAGGTACGATTAGATATTTTCCGGTGTTAAATTCGGCCATAATATATAAATCTGGCCTTATCACGTCAGCGACATCACAAGCTATATCAGACAGTAGACAAGTCTTCGGATTGGTTGGTTATGAGTTTCTGTTGGTACAACAAACCAGTTAAATGTGCGAAGGTAAGCGTAATACGTTTTTTTCTGTTCTTTTCCAAGGTTTCTTCGTAGTCAATGTCACTAGCTCTGGAAATATCTGTCGGGAAAGTTGTGATGTGGAATTCGTCAAAATAGGATGCTTCAATGACAAGCGGGTAAAAGCAATAAGCTATCTTAACTACCAGCCCTTTAAGTGCTGATATTCATAATTGACGAGTCTTAAGAAACCAATTAATGAGTGCTAACGTCCATTTATAGCCGCGCATGTTTTGTCTTCGCGAGCCTGGGAGGGAAAACTGCCTGTAATATCTCCAAAAGACTTATCGCTGTTTTTAATGGGGGTACGGTTGGTGTAAAGTGCCATTTGGGGGAAATTTTTAATATTATCTGTCTCTTTGCCTCTTCTCTAAAATAACTGTCTCTTCATGTTTCTCCACATAGTCACGTACGGTTACACTTTCTTCCAGATTTCGCTTACTTCGATGAACCTTCTTCTAAAATTTTCGATTTCTTACAGGTACTGATGATGTATGTCACTGAAGGTTTAATCACATGCGCGCATATGAAGGATCTTTCCCTAACAACTAATAACTTAAAAGATTGTTGTTATGTTTATCACGATATTTCTGTTGCTAACCATTTTTTATCACTGGGGCTAAGCTTATACCTAAGATCATCTGATACAACATTCATCTGCGTTTACAAGAAATTATTCACAAGTGAGAAACCTTGGCTTAAACGATTCAATTCTACGAAATTGTGAACAAGAAACAGCACCCAAGTTGACACAAAGGCCCCAGAACTAAAAATGGATTGATATATCTGGAGAATACGTCAGACGTAACTGATTTTCTTAATTGAGTTCTCATCAGGTAATGCAGTTTTTGGCAGTTGGAAAATCAGCTAAAAGCATATTCATAACTTTAAATGTCATAGCGGGGCCATGATGTCCCAAAATGGGCGGAGCAAAATGCATCAGTTGCATTATCACGTAGGAAATCACGGAACTAGCTCAAGGCTATTCCCTAAACTGACCCAGATCAAAAGTAACGAGAAAAAAAGTAAGACAATTAAGTGCGGGTAGCTACAGAGATATTGTTTTCATTGTAAATCCTAATTAAGATTTATAATCAATTAACACTATTTCATCTTTATGGAAACGGTTTGACATGTTTACTAATGATAGAAGTTTCTAGAAGCTTATGGCACCGACGACCATAAAATCCCATTTCCGATATTTTCTTATTTTAAACGCAATTAAATTACCGTAATTCATCTTGTGACACCAACATTATGATAGGAATTAGGTGTGTAATGTGTTCTCTGAACATTTCTGTTTTGCTGTTAATCAGATTTCGCGCAAAATGGCGTCATGAAATCCAAAAAATGTCAGAAAAGATGTAAGGATGCAGAAAGTGTGGACATTTTGGGAGAGGTTCTTACAGCACGATAGTTCAAAAACTGTAGCCAACCCTTAAGAGTGACTAAAACCTATTTAGCTTTCGTATCAACGGGGGCTTCGTTCCCTTCTACCATATTTGCATATAGGAAGAAAATCCCTTCACTCAAGTAGGCCATTTGCCAGTTTCTTTTGTGTCTGCTTCAAACTTGGGGCGTCCTCGTGGCTAGGAAGACTGTTTATTTTAAAATGGGTTCAATGTCTTCGATTTCCATAAAAAAGTTATTTCGATATTAGTAGATTTGCACAAGACTCGATTTGGCACAGTGGTAGAGGGCAACCGGGGAATGACGTATGACCTTGTTAGTCGTTATGTTTGGGAAATCTTCGGAAATGTTCGTGAAGTAGTGTTGACCTAATGAAAAAACTTCGTCTATGCATATTCTGGAGATGAAATAATCATTGTATACCTGCAGAATATTAAGAGGAGAGCTCTACCCAACTATATCTACCAGGAGCGTGATAGACGGCTCACGAAGAACTACGGCGGGAGACGGATTGAATGGAATAACTGGAACATGTATTACCCGGGATTCGCTTGCCGCTGCGCACAAAAGGCCAAAGAGTTAGGATACGATATTTTTGGTCTTCAGTTCTACGGTAACGTTTTTTAAAATTACTTGATTTTAGGCTAATCCCATGGACTTACATTTAGATTCAAATCAATAACATTTCCCCCTATTATACAGGAATTTTGCAGGAATTGTCTTGTATTCTATCACTGCAATATTACAGAGAGTTTTTGTGTTCTTTTGACGAGTGGAGAACATGTTGTTTAGTCGTCTCGTTCGCGTTTCACCTTTCGATGTTGTTACATATGTGCTTCTATAAAGTCTCTTTCAAATATAAGACCGGCCTTTGTTGAGACGCAAACTCGGCTGCTTCCAACAATAATTAAAATCCTGTCCGAAAATAAGGCTTTTGAAAAAAGTTAGACTCTTCCTGTTACAAAGGTCCACCGAGTTCGTAGGTGTTCATCGCTGCCTTCTGGAGAGGGGTTTTTGTGTGGACAATGTTCATACCAGGTTATTTCTGATTTCTGTTAAATTTGAATCATGCCATTTTCTTCTGTCAACCAGGAGAGTGTTGGGCTGGTCACAGCAATCTGCACAACTATGCAAGATATGGTTCTGCTAAGAGTGGCTGTATTCAAGACGACTACCTACCCTGTCAAAAGAATTCTCGTTATTGCATGGGTGGACGTTATCGCAACATGGTGTACCAGATTGGTAAATATCATGTTTAAAATAGTAATAAATTATCAGGGCCAGCTCTTTTACTTAAGGACGATCGCGCCTCTTGTTACTGCGCTTCCTTACTGCACACGTAATTCACGTACTCCACATCAGCATACTTAAGCGTGCGCTGAGGAAGAAATATAAGCAAGTATAGGCTTGGCACTGGGTACGCTAACTTCGCCTGCAATTTACTTTCTTGGATGTTCTGTGATATCCATTTTTCTTTCCGTAGATCAATTCCTTCCCTTGTTCCATTTCAACACAAAACAGAAAGATTCTGTACGCAAGAAGTTACAAATATTTCGCCTTTTCTGCTCTCTTATGACCGAAGCTTTCTTCCAAAGTGGATCAACAAGACTAATATGTATTCTTTTCGAGGCAGTAGACGGCGCGTAAGCCGATTTAAAGACAAAGTTGCGTCAACAAACCCATTTGTAATTAAAATCAGTTTACTGCAGGAAAGCAATAAACATGTTATTTTCCAGCTTACTGTCCGGCTTACCTCGGGTTTGAAAATGCTGCCCTCAGCCTGCGACCTCGGGCAGCATTTTCAAGACCTCGGTCACAGTTTTTCACTATACGGAATATAGTATATTCCGCAAATAACATATATGGTGTCACCAAACTCGTTTTTGAGTAGTAAGCGCTTAAAGCTAAAATTAATAAGGGTGTTTTTAGCGGGTCGTATTGTAGCTATGGTAACCTGTTATATAAAAGGAATGACCGTGACGTGTTTACCAATGATTGTGTTTTTGTATGATACCATTGTTATTGTAGTATCACTTGTTAAACAGTGGTGGTATTCATCCTTCAAAGTATATATAGCTGTTAGAGAAGTGCTGAAAACTGTTGCCAGCCTCCTTAATGCCCAATTCCTTTCTCTTGTCACAGTGGACACGAGCTGTCCTCAAGTTCCTTTCGAGAAGGTTGGCTGTTTTAATGATTTCCATATAACCTCAGCCAGACCACTGCCAGATTATCTCTTCAACGATCGGGACGACAGCATTGACAACTACAGTGGAAGACGAGTTGACTGGGTCAACTGGGATGTATATGTGCCTCAGTTCGCCTGCAGATGTGCAGCGGCAGCCAAAGCTAAGAATCATACATTCTTCGGCATGCAGTTCTATGGTAAGTGAGAATTGTTTGCGGCATATTGATAAAAACTGCAAGATGAACATTTCTAAAGTAGGAAACTACTGTCCCGCACAGGGAAAAAATATATTAAATTAAACCAATCTAAGTTATGACCTACAACAAATTCTAAATGCAAATCATTGTTTTTAATTTGCCTGATTGTATTCTAAAGGATAGTAATTTTCTATTTTGATCGAGATCTGTCATAAATTTATTTTTGCTTTTTAGTGCAGCCTTTTGATAAAAAAATGAATGAATGAATAAACGAAAGAATGCTTGAATAAGTGAGTGAGTGAGTGAGTGAGTGACTAAATGAATGAACGAATGAATGAACGAATAAATGAATGAATGAACGAAAGAATGCTTGAATGACTGACTGACTGACTGACTGAAAGAATGAATGAATGAACGAACGAAGAATGAATGAATGAATGAATGAATCAACCAATCAATTAATCAATTAATCAATTAATCAATCAATCAATGGATCGATCAAACAATCATTTTTTTTTTTGTTGATACAGGAGAGTGTTGGAGTGGCGGAGATAGTAACGTACTATATGATCGGGATGGTGTCAGTAAAAGGCTCTGTGTTGACAAGTGTTACCAACCTTGTACTGAACAAAGTAACTTTTGTTCGGGAAAAAACTTTGCGAACTACGTCTACAGAATAAGTAAGATTTTTATTTTTACAATGACTGCAGAAATTCTCGCGCGTTCACTGGCTAATTTTGATTGTCAATAAGCAGATAGACACATGAATTTATAATTTATGCGACTTTTGCCTTTTTGTTATTACAAAAAACAAACTGACGTCAGCTTTTCATGCGTCTGTCCTGTTATTGACAATGAATTCCATCATAACATCGTCAAAGTAGTCTGCGGATCAACTCGGCTAAGTGACCCATTGATATCAGTTATTTTGTCTGTCTGTCTGCCTTCTGTCTCCCTGTATGTATGTCTTCCTTCTCTCTCTTCGTTGGTCGATCGATCTGTCTGTGTGCCCGCCTGTCCTCTGACTGCCTTCCTGCTTGTCTGTCTGTCTGTCTGTCTGTCTGTCTGTCTGCCTGTCTGTCTGAGCAAAACTCTGTGAACTACTTTCACAGAAATAGTGAGAGTACAAGTTGTTTTCTTGAACAAAAATTAAGAACCTGATTAAGAATTAGCCTAGGTAGCGTAATTTGGCAGTAAACACCATTTATATAAGAATCTATGGAGGCTAAATTGAAAAACCCTAGGTTATTATACGCGGTTTTTTTTTCCGTATTTCTTCTCCTATTTATTTGTTACTTAGTCCTTTTCCTGCTCATTTGTTGTTTATTACTTTTTCTTTAGAGGACGGTTCATGTGAAATAAATTTCACTCCTGTGGGTTGTTACAAGGAAGACGGAAGCGACCTCGCCATGCAAGAGATTTTCCACAATGAAGTGTCGCCAGAGTTGCCGAACTTTGATGGAAATGTGCTTCCGGATTCTAGTGACGACTACATAGCCGCATTCCCAGACTTCCTTTGTAAATGCGCAAGAAAGGCAGCAGAAAATGAGTGGGGGTATTTCGGAGTAAGGGAACTAGGTGAGTTACTGATAAAACAAATACGACTTTAGGAGAATGCTCGCTCAAATGAGTGTGAAAGCAGTGTAATTTAAACCGGTTAAGTCTGCATACGAGCCAAGTGGCCCATGCATAAGGCCCGCACTAATCTCCGGTCTCTGTAGCATGAAGTGACTAGAAGTATTTCTACTCCCCGCTGAATGAAATGCTAGTCCATCATAGGGTTACCAATCCATTTATACACCTGGGTGGAGAGGGGCACTGTTTAAGAGTAAAGCGTCTTACCCAAAAACACAACACAATGTCCCAGGCCGGCCAGGGCTCGAACCAGGACTACTCGATCCGGAGGCGAGCGCACTAACCATGAGGCCACCGCCCCTCCACAAAGTCCTCGACATCTCTGGTTTTTGTTCCTTATCACCAGTACCTTTTTATTTAGCAGAACTTCACAATTGTACGGATGTTACCGATGAAAGTAACATTTCTTCTGTTATTTCAAACCTCTATTAAGGGCTTTGCGTGCGCAGCAACCCTACCGTAACGAATTACAACAAGTATGGATCATCAGACCAGTGTTTTGAGGGCAACGATGGAAAGATGTGTGCCAGTGGATCGATGTTGTGTGGAGGGAACCAGACGGCGGCTAACTACGTGTACAAGATAACCCTTCCAGGTGCGTATTTTATCCATACTTCATCTTCTACTGTTCAGGAAGACCTAGCTCAATGAAGTAACAACTTCTTTCCCAGTGCGTTGTCTTTCCCGTTTTGGTAGAGATCCCTTTTTGATCAGCGCCAAGAATTGAGACTCTGGCATTAGAAATGATTTTAGCGCGCTTAGAGTACTCACTCTCGCACATACTTGCTTTGCTGATCGGACAAGAAGCCATACTTTCTATATAATTGTCTCGGACGAGAATCACCAATAACTTCATGAATGATTTAAACGGTGTTACATCTCCTCGTGTATTCTCTTACCGTTGCGTTTTGCCAGTGGGCTTTAACTTTAACTTAAGCTATGGATTAAAACCTCGAGTCGGTGGCATCAAAATTGTCACTGTTTACAGACGATCCATTTTCCAAGTTGAGTGGCTCATAGCCACTTTGACTATCTATTAACTTAGCTTGATTTCCTGTATTAGTTTTAATCATGCGCTTAGTGCTTAGCTTAACGTTTAATCTTTGCACATTTGTTTTTAAATATAATTAAATGTTTTGTACATTCGTTTAGCGAGCTCCCTAATTCCAGAACACTATGTGTTTAAATGATCGACTGACTGGCTGACTGACTGATTGATGGATTGTTTATTTGATATAATGACTGATTGGAATGTTGGTTTGTTGGCCTCTTAGTTTCCTTTCTGTTTAAACAGGTGTTGTTGTGCCATCGAGCGACATGGCTCAGGAGGACCAAGATGAGTTTTTCAACCCACGCTTTTTCTAGAGCACCAGTCGAAGTCGTCAAGCAACTCGAAAATCAAATGCACTGGAATGGAAATGGACAGAGTAATGGACCCGACAACTAGCTGTAGATTTATGTAGATCATTTAGATACTTCGATACTTTGTCGATATAAGGTTATAATGAGACTTATGGGGCAGTTTAATATTTCACTAAAATCATATGACATTCAGAAAACTACCCCTCTCATAGGACGAGAAAATCTGTTAATCTTTGATCTATAGACATTCTAGAGTGAAATTGCCTTCCTTGTTTCCTGTAAAACGCATACATAGACAGTACGTAGTAGTCATTAAAGGATGGTCCTGAAAATATCTTTTCAAACTCAATGCACTACCAAATGCGTGCCCAAAATTAGGTCACGTGGATTCCTCTTGTCCACACATGTGGTGACACACTGCTGCGACCAGTCCCTACACGCAACAAGTCGCGGGAACAAGTCCCATCGTCAACTAGCTTGCCATTTTTGTCAAAAAATCGTGTCCCACGAATTCAAATTTGTTTGACATGAAGGGACAAGTCTCTGTGACTTGTCGCTCAAAATGCTTCGTGTAGGGGTGGCGAATGGTCCTTCAAAAACTCTGGGTCTCGTAAAATTTTAGGCGAGTTTTACGGTTCTCGCAGTGTCGTTTTTTAGCGGTTATGTGCGTCTCGCAGTCTTGATATTTCTACGAAGCTATCTCCATTTTTCGCAAGGCTGAGGGTCTCGAAGTCCCAATTCGTTCCTTTATCTGTTTTTATGACGTCTTCTCTTCACTTTATATGGAATTTCAATGAAGCAACTTACAAATTTTCCGAGAAAAAGTTAATCCTAACTTCTCCTAATTGTCTTAATTCCACAAACAGGTACAAAACCTACCGCAACGTCCGTTTTGGTGCCAGAAAAACAGTTATTTTCCTCTAGGATATCATAACGTAGTGTGTTATAATCTAATTTCCAGTTCCAGTCAGTTCCAAGAAGCTGCTGGCTTAAGGCTGTACAAGCTCATTCTGGCTCTCAACTAAATCTGGGGCTCGAATTTTAAGAGTCTGAACGTCTCGCGCTCGCACTCAAAACACTCACTCACACAGTCTCGGTCTCGCAATCTAAAAAGCCAAAATGTCTCGGGCTCGCAAAGAAAAACGCTTGTCTTGCCGTCTCGCAAAGTCTCGCATTTACCATTCGCCACCCCTTCGTGTGAATTGATGGGACAACAGCCCCTGTGACCAAATTAAAATAAACCAATCGTGATAAGCTCTCATGATTCCTTACGAATTCTGTTTTGAAATGGCGGCTCAAGACTCGGCTCGAGAGGACGCTGTTGATGTTAGAAGCGGAAAAAGTGTTACCATCACAAGAATTCTCGTAGAATTGTACAAATAAAAAGTCGACAACTCTGTTATCCGCAGACGAGAAAATACAAGCACTTCAATTTAAAGCAACCCTTAATTTCGACTTGGTGCTCCAACCTGCTTTTGCGAATTTTGGTTAGCAAATATTGCTTTCTTTAATTGTTTTAGTTAGCTCTAAGCAAAACATTCAGCCCACACTTGGCCCTACGCGTCAAATCAAAGCGACTCACAACTACAATAGAAGCTGTTTTTGACTTAGTGCGCCGCATTCGCTAGGTTTACGGTTTCAGGGGTACAACATTTCTTTTTGTCAAAAAAAATGCTTATTTAATTGCATATATAAATCAAAATGTATCAGTGCGGTAACAGAAACTAAACAGAAACTAAACAGAAACAGCGACCAACGATCAAGTTGGTCACAGATCAAACCTGGTGACCTTTTGCAAAAAAAAATAAATAAATAAATAAATAAAAAAAAATGGGGTTTTGGATGCACCAATCGACAGTCGTTGATTAACTGGCCGTTGTTGAGAGGTTATTAGGGAACTTAAGCAAACCACGACGACGACGGCAACGAGAACGTCGCTAAACAAAACGTTTAATGGGCAAAACAATAGCTGTGCACGTGCGTTATAAATCTTTCTATATTTCTTTGCCGTCCTCTGCAAAACAACAACGTGAAATGACCAAGTTCTGCGTCGTCTACGGAACGTGACGACGACGGCTAATTTTTCGTATTTCCGTTTGGAATTGAACGCCGTCGTTGCATATTTAGCTTGTAAGCACGTTTTAAGAGCCATTGGCGGACCGAACAGATCTAGACAATCGCGAATTTCGCTTGTAAAATAAATATATTTTTTACTAGGCGTCGTCCTCGGCGTCGTCGTCGTCGTTGCTTAAGCTCCCTAATTGGCAGTAGGGACGCGCTTCAGTGGCCGTTGCCGTTATGGAGGGGTGGCCAGCGTGGAGAGGTTAAAATAAGAGTCAGTATCTGTACCGTCCGCCGAGACAAAATAAGTGGTCGTTGTCGAGAGCGAGCTGGCCATCGTAGAGAGGTGTTAAGAAAGAAACAAGGCTAATAAAACGAGCTGTACATTTTATTTACAACTTCACAAAACATATTTAGCATTCACATTTGAATGACACCGTGTAATTCGTCGCGATGCTGCTCATTCTCTTAATTCGTTGGCAAGTTTTACAAATGTGAAGAAGAAGGACATTTGGATGACCGAAAAGAAAGAAGAATGATTGACTTGACGTGATTATACATGTAGTTTGAAAGTAATTTACCTACAATCGCTCTTAGCACTTCGAGACGGTGTGGTTCCTGCTACAAGTAAGGCATTAACGATGTAATGACATTTTTTTTATGTAGTCCGACTGATACACAAGTGCATTTCAAAGAACGCTTCTTTTCTTTGGCTGCAGGTCTAGAAGACAAACTCCAAATTTATCTCCGTGAAGCAAGGGTGACAACTTCACGCCACTGGCTTTGGCACAAAGCTCGAGATTTTTGTGATTCATTTTAAGTTCTTCCTCGAGATTAGTTCAACTCTGACGCAAAACGAAGAATGGTGAAATCTCGATCGAACACTACTTCCAAATGTTCCGGTTTTCCAATGGAGAAAACAAAGCATGATTCCTTTGTTGTTGACGCTACAGTCCAAATCTGAAGGGGGTGCGGCGCGGAGTAGCAGGGGCTTTACGCCCTGGTGTGGCGATCTGTGACCTGTGATGTATGGCAAAAGCAATACTTTAGTGTAAGACTCGAAACTAAGACTAACATTTTCTTCATGTACTGTTTTAAGATCAGATAGTTAATTCTCGTTTCCTGCTACTTGAATTTGTAACAAAAAGGTAAGGAGAATCGAAGATTTCATTATGGGGCTAAGGGCCATCATATACTGACCTGACGGACGGAGTTTCTTTGGCCAGCTTTTCCTCTTCTCTCGCCTTCATCTGCGCACTAGCGGCCGCCATTTCCTCTTCCATCGCCGACAAATCTTCTCGAGCACGCCTTCTTTTCTCCTAGTGAACAAGCAAAACGACCACAATTGACACAGAAACCTGTAGAGCATAGGTCTCCCAACGGTTCCTCTAGGTTACCACAAATTTGTTGAAATTTGTTTAACGGACATGGTAAAATGAAATGGTTCGTCACCAAAAAGCTGCACGCTGTAGTACCCATATAGTAGTGTAGTATACGTTTGTCTGAAGCAACATCAAATTGTCAAATGGTCCTGTTTCATATTATGTACTCGGTATATTACCTTCAGTTACATTTGACTGCTTAATTTACCAAAAGTGCTCGCGAAAAAACGTAAGGTGACCTGAGATAAGCTACGGTAGCTTATCTCAGGTCACCTTAATACGTTTCTCGTGAGGACTTGAAGCTGAATGGTTCTGTTTACAGAACAAAAGGACTCACCAGCCTGGTTTTCGTTGATTCTTTGACAGTGTAAAACATAGGTCCAAGCTCTGCCAACCAGTTACCGTCCACAGCAGTGACACACTGCATGTATTCCTGTGTCGATGAGATGAAAAATACTCAGTTTAAACGCAAGCCACCGGTTACTGACGCAAAACAAATCCTTGTATCAACCTTTTTGAAAACAACGTACAACGGTTTTTAAAGAGTCCTTAATGAGAAGATTCAAAGAGATCATGCGTCTAGCACATCTTAGTTTGCATTTAGGTAGTTTTAGCAGGTCCTATTTGTATGAGCCCTAAATTTTCTTAGGCGTCTTTGCGATAGCTTACTTAAAAAAAAAAAAAAATTAACAAAAAAAAAAAAACATGGCATTTTCTTACCTTAGAAGTCATGACCAGTTCATGGTAGACAATATAATCTGGTGTGTATCCCATGCCAAACAGTGCACTGGTGGGGTGAAGATGACACGGCATCCCTGTTCTCATGTTTACGTATTCTCCGATACCCTGCAGGAAAATGGATTAAAATGGCCAGACTGAAACCAAGCACGAGCTTATGTTGATCACAACAGAGTACTTCAACATGATGAAAACAAGCTGCACTAGAGGAAAGCCTCCCAGATGGATAACTCTTGCCGATAATAAACACCCTTATTATATGGCTAGCTCCGTGAGTGGGCAAGACGAATCAAATCCTGCGCTGTGATTGGCTACCCGAGCGGGCAAGATGGAGCTAGCTTGCCCGCTCGGGACTACCCGCCGTCTCCCGCAAGAAAAATTTCCCCGAAAGCCATATAATAAATCCTTTATTGACCAAGCTTGTTCGGTCGAGATGGCTGGATATTGGCCTCGTTCTTTTTTTGCGCGTTTATGGACCGAGACGGAGTCGAGGTCCATAAACACGCAAAAAAAGGACTTAGCCAATATCCAGCCATCTTGACCTCACACTTGGTCAATAACCCATACTCATAGTTCCCCTTATATTATCGTGTCTTCTGATTATAAGCCCCACCTCTCCCCCCGCCCTTATTGTCATACAGTGGAGCTTATTCCCATCTTATTTCATTACGATATGTGTTGTAACTGTTGATCATAATTTGACTGAAGAAGGTTAAGAAGGTTTCGACCAACTCGGAAAGACGTCTGTGTCAGGATAGTGGTGCATGACACCGGAATTTATCCCGGTTAGCGACTAGGAGTATTTCTACTCCCCCCCTGGATGGGATGCTGGTCCATCGCAAGGTCAACCCCAGCAGTAAATTCCCCGGTACCCATTTATACACCTAGGTGGAGAGAGTACTGTGAGAGTAAAGTGTCTTGCATAAGAACACAACGCAATCACCACGGTAGGGCTAAACACCAGGGCTGAGTCCAGCGCGCTGACCATTAGCCTTCCTAGAGGAAAATTATATAGCGTCTAATCAAGAGAGACGGTTTGAACTCTTACCGGTTCACGTATGTTGTCTTTCTCACCTTCAATCTGGCAGCTTGATGAAAGTAGGACGAGCAGATACATTTTCTGATGACGTCCCAATCATTTCCACAGGACTTCAGCGGCATCTTCTGTTGTATCATGATATCTTTTAGCTGCCCACGGACTTCTCGAACCTGAACAGGATTCGATCAGCTTTAAGGAGCTCGGAATACTGGTTTAATATATGTTAAAATCTTTGAAAACGCTTTTACAGGGATCTGTTTTTACTTGTTAATACTAAATCCGAATGAGAAAACATTTTAAATGTTATTGCGCAAAAAGTCCCTTGTCCTTTCTAGCAATAACATAAATGATAAAATAATAAATCACTACATTTAAGTATCGAAGTGTTTAACACTAGGAAACTGAAACAAGCAAACAAATATTGTAAATTGAACAGAAACTTGTTAAAAATCCCAACTGGTGGCACATTGCACAAGACAAAATTTCTAAACGTGTGAACAAAAACAAACTCACTTTTCGCATAGCTTTGATGTGAATAAAGTGCTCGCTGCACCACTGGGCTGAGTAACTGTTAAAAAAGTACACAATAATATTATACTAAAAGCTAGGAAAGAAAATGCATAAATATTAGTGGAATGACAACGATGTATGTTTGCGTTTTCGAACACACTTTTTCACAACCCACCCTACCTCGTCTCACCATTACTGCATTAGAACGAAACACTAAAATTACAACCTGAACCAGCCATATAGATATACACAAAGCCTTGTTGTAAAAAGTTCAAGATTCATCTGGGATCCAACAAAGCAAGGAAAATACAGCAAACCAGGACAGAACTTGAAATTATTGAAAGTTTAATTGCTTCATGAAACACGTGGGCTACTCTAACCAACAGAAACCAACATGCTGTCTTCTCGGCCGATCGCCGCTAAACAGCCACCCCCTAGAAACAGAAGTGCGCGGTATCTTTAAGCATCGCATTACAATTTGCTTAGTTCGTTTTTCCTACTTCCTACAAATAAAATAACAAACTGACTTACTTGTTACTCTTCCACTGCATATAAACGTTAAGATACGTCAAGTGATCGCTCTCGGGTACAGCGAATTTCTCTCTAGCCGCGTCACTCTCCTCTTCTCTGCCTTTTGGACGGAAAAAGATGGCGGGCACTGACAGCATGGACACTATGGTCTGTTGAGAGATGATTAACGCCTTGATCGTTACTCATGCAAACTCTGACAAGACCGTGTTAGCAAGAATCGTGCATGTTGAGGTGAAATACTTAGCCTATTAAAGACTGCTTATCAAAGAAAGCAAAGCTGTAAGGCGAGGGGACAAGTGCAGTTGTTGGCAAATCTCAATTTAGGGACTCACAATTTCGGTATTATCCAATTCAAAACTAGTGCAAGTTCCGGGTCACGCAAGCATGAGGCAACATTAACATTCTTGCAATTTTAAAGTGCACCTAACCCCCCAATTTTTTTTTCGCTAAAACGAATCCACTTACTGTTTAAACTAATTCTGCGAAAAAATTGTGGAATTTGGTTGAATCCTCAATTTTCTATGGCCCGCCAAAGTCGTGCTCGAGATGTTTCACGACCGCGTTTTAGGGAGTCTGGGTCGAGCAAGGTTGTGACGTCTACCCAGGAACCGAATAGAACAGCCCTCAGTCATTTCTCTTTGCTTCTTTGGACGTCGTAGTGTAGAATACTCGCTTTTGTATATTTTAGCCCTAAAACGCCCAAATTTTCGCTAGAAGATCAAGATGTCTTCCTCCTCAGAGTCAGAGATGAGTTTTTATTCAGATGACTCTGATATAAACTTCATACCTGAAGTGGAAATCTTCTGGCTTTAAGTGCACTGAACAGATGGCCGAGTTCTTCGAAGGCTCCCACTTCGCTCCTTTTGCTTTACAAAGTCCACCCACTTTTTTCGTCTTTTTTTCGCTTGTGGCCGATCGTCACCAAAATATGGAATACAGTGAAGCGCTATTCCATTTTCTAAGTCTGGGGTGTTGCTGCAACCGCCTGCAACACACCTCGTAGGCATTTTAGCTGCAAATTCTTCACGAGCAACACCGCCACTACAGTGAAATGACTAGCGGCGAAACACGTTTCGTTCCTGGGTAGACGTCACAACTGCCGCTGGACCCATTCCCCCCAGAACTCAGTCGTGAAACAAAATGGCGCCGATTTAGGGCGATTTTCGCGTTTTCGGCGGGCCATAGCAAATTGAGGATTCAACCAAATTCAAAAATTTTTTCGCCGAATTAGTTGTAACAGTAAGTGGATTCATTTTAGCGAAAAAAAAATTTGGGGGTTAGGTGCACTTTAAACATTTCACTGGACACTATTACTGTCGGCTTAGTCAAGTCTCCGAGACAAGACTCTGACAGAAATAGCATTCAAACGTTTCCCTCTCCTCCCCGTAGTGTAAACAGTGGAACAGGTTTCCTTACCAGTGACTCGTCGCTACAGTCCATATCCACAGCTATGATCACCATTTTGGACAGGGCGGGGTCCAAGGGGAACTCTACCATCTGGCGTCCCAGGGGGGTGAGGCTTCCTGTGTTGTCAAGTGCACCCAAAATCCACAGCTGATACATGGAATTCAAAATGTTGTCCTACAAGTGAATGCAGTGATGAAATGTTTTTCCTGCCGGCTAAGTTTACGAAAGAGGCAGGAAACGAAGTTCTTACACACTGAATGGGGGACCTGGGTTCGAATCAGGATGTCAGTTTCACGCTCGAGTCACGTGATTCAGTTTTTCTTTTCTTGCCGGACAGTGCAACAGTTTTCCCACCCTCCCACCCTTTAGCGAGTTCTTGCCTAAAGTTTATAGAAGTGTATCAAGGTTTGGGCAGTTTTTTCCTGTTGTTGACTCCGATTCTGTTATCGTTGTGATGTTGATAGAATTGTCAACAAAGGGCTGTTGCATTGTCGTGTGGCAGACAAATGACATTCAGTGTGTGAGAATTTATTTTTAGGAGCTCGGCAGACATTGTTCACTGTGGCTTTTGTTCGAGATTCGATCCACATTGATGCATGAAACCAAGAATAGGCCATTTCAAAGTTATCTTGGGTTCCTGTTTCAAGATGAGTCCTCGTGCTAAACCTTTCGTATGAAAATGAGTTTGATTTGCAAGAACATGAACCTGTAGGTGGGACACATCTTCATATGAATGGTCTCGCACCAAGATTGGTTATGACACAGAGGCAAAAGGCAGCTCGGAAATGCCCTGTCAGAAACACTACAAATATTTCTGCAAGGCAACATCATCAGACCGTTGAAATGTTCCGGGTCGGATCTCAGACATTTAATTCCTTCGCAATGAAATGAGCGTGGGAAGCAAGACATGTATTTGTAAGGACGGCTGCTTACTTGAGGCGGCGGATCCATGAAGTGGAATTCCAGCAGATTTTGCACTCCGAGGGACTTGAGAAGAAGGACAACATTGGCCAAGTTTGTTCGTTGGATTTCTGGCACCGTGGACACAAGCAATTCGTTTTTGTAGGAACTCTCCGTGAAAAGCCGAAAACACTGACTGAAAACAAGACATACGAGACAAGTATGTTATTACAAAATTAATCAAATTTATAACAAAATTCTCGCACGTGATTGGCTATCAGCAGCCCGATTTGAGCATTAATTGGGCAGTGTACGCGTCATGCTTGTAACTGGACAGTACGCGTCATTTTCCGCGCGCTCTTGCGGTGCACTTTGTTGAGTAAACTGCTGTGTTTTTCAGCATTCATAACGACGTTTAATCGTTCAGCGCTCAATCGATGGTTTGTTCGTTTCTCGAATTTTGCCATAGTTTTGATTAATTGGTAACAGGCCTTCGCGTCGTCCAATTCAGTCTGTAATCATACTCGTGATTAACAAATCGGGCTCCCGCTTCGCGGTCGTCCAATTTGTTATCACTCGTATGATTACATGCCGAATTGGACTCCACTCAGTCCTATTACCATTTTTAATGAATCAATGTATTGGAAATGAAGAACTTACGCCACATAATTCATTGCAGACGAAATACAAAGGAAGAAGATCGGGCAAATACGTTAAATTTACAAGATAAAAAAGGCAGTCTGGTTTCAGTAAAACAGTAATTACTGTGTGAACAAAATGTTGGATTTCGTTTCTCCTGAATCAACGTGAACCAGGGGCACCCAACGGATCGTTTCGGCTAATTATCTGTTCGGAAGACCTTTAATCCCCTCTGACTTTCTGTAGAGAATTGTCACCTCGAACTTTCGTGATATGAGGAATTTAATGTCTGTTGTTTTCGAATTGTAAAAAAATGTCGTTTTGGGTACCGAAAAAAGGTCAGCTATCATTTTCGGAAAGGCGATAAGACCTAAGGTTTTGGGGGAATGGACAAAAAAGCCCTAATAAATTCGAGAATACTCAAGTTCCCCTAGAATAACCGAACAGATAAATTTTTTTTAGCGCAACCTAAAATTAACCTACAGAGCTTTAAAAGTACTCCAGATAGCCTAAAACAGCGTTTAAAAGCATTTGAGAGAAAACGGTCGTTGGGTGCCCCTGGTGAACACAAGAAACGCTATCTTTCTCTTGTACTCAACTCACCCAGGCCCGGTCCTGCCTGCTCGGCCAGATCTCTGATTCGCATTGGCCTACAACAAACAGGCAAAACTCATTGCTCCAAGATCAAATTAACTTTCATAACTAACTAATGATTGATATTTTTGTCTTCGTAGCATGCTGCAGCTAGCCTTAGTCTGTAACATAAAACTCCACAGTGACAAACACTTTTAAACAAACGAATAATAAATGGGTAAAAGTGATTTGCGAAATACCTGGCTGATGGGATACACTTGTAAGGCGTCCATACCAATCTTAGGATTAAACACTTTCAGCTTGCAGTACCCAGAATCCACCACAAACATGATTCCGTCCACTGAAAAATAAAACAAAGAAGTTGTGTTTTGGGCGGTTTTCGCTTGAGTATCGAAGATAACTCGCCTTTGGTTTTGCGCTACTCCGCTAGACGATTAGCTACCTAAATCCTTAAAATCATATAAAAGTTTTACCGGTAAAGTATACAAAAATGTAAACCTGTAAGCGAGGTTTCTGCGATATTTGTTGCCACTATGCATTTCCTGACTCCGTCTGGCGCCTTTTGAAATATCTTAGCCTGCAAGTCTGACGGCAGCTGCGAGTAAATTGGCAGCACTGCTAACGGAGGGGTTTCGTCTATCTCGTCCAGTCGCTCTGAAAACAAAAAACAGAGGCAAATGTCACTAGAAGAGCTACCGTTTTGTGTTTGTCGAGCATTGGTCACAGGTCTAGCAACAAACAAACACGATCCAACCAATCAAAGCTGTCGTCCTTTCAGCCAATCACGTAAGAATCCTATACTAACCTTCATTAGCTTACGTGAATTTTCCCGCGTTTTTCACCAGTAACACGTTTTTCCTTCAAGTTTTACAAGTTTTAACTGTCTCACCGCTGCAATGACCTGTATCAACCATTCCTACCCCTTGCTACCTGGCGAAATTATTGTTATGGGGTTCCTTGTGGTACTGTTTCTTATGATGCACAAGGAAGCAAAACGAGCTCACGTTTGTGTTTGCGCAAAGGAATGTGACTATTTTATCCGAGTTCAACGGCATTCTGTGAAGGCGGATTTCCACTATCCGGTTATTTCACGCTTGCGTCCGCGGAAAAAAAAGTTGACCCACATTCAACTTTTTTCGCAGTCGCAAGCCGTCCATACATCTGCTCATTTCATTTTACGCAAGTAAAACCTTTAAAATTCACACCCGTTGACGGGCGGAAAATAACGCGACAGCGGAAATCTTTTAAGCTCATAGATCAGATAAGTAATTGAAAGATGGTTACTAACCTGTAATAAGATCACACGTGACTTCAATATCCTCTTGACCAGGCATGAAGATCAAAATATCACCTGCAACGCAACAAAATGTATGTGAGTGCAAGGGAATCATTATCTAAGCAATATTTATTTCAGCACAGAGCATTTTGAAGTGCCAATCTTAGGGTGCATTACACTTGTGTTGACTTAAAGGTGCACAACTCACAACGCGTTCCAAGGGCAGATTTCGAAAAGACAGTCTCACTGAATGCTAACGCTGGCGTAATATCTGCTACACTTTCCCCAGAAAAGGGACGAATGGCTATGGAATAATTATTGATTTCCCATTATTCGATTCAGAGGTCTAATGTACACCACATCGCGCGATCACAATCTCAAATTGAAAAACTAAACAAAAACATCAGCTTCACAGCTTTTCAACGGAGTACGTAACTAAGCAGTACATACCTTTGGCAGGAGTGAGGTGGATTTGTAAGGCCTGTTTGACAGCGCCATCAACATAATCTTCAACCACGTTCTTACTGAAAAGAATATCCACGGGAAAAGTTCGGCCTGGAATCTGAAATTTAAACGAAACGCGTTATTTCATTATAGTGCTACTTTTGCTTCTTCAGGGCGAGAAAAGCGGCATTTTTAGTTCATCAGAGTGCATATGAGTAGCCTGAGACCGCAATTACGAGCTGAGGCTTTGCGAGCATTTATGATAGGAATCGAAAACAATAGGAGTTCATTATCAGTCTCACGAAGATCAAAATTTTGCCAACAGCGAGAACTATTTCTCCGACCAGCAAGGTGGGTAATTTAGGTTTAGCAGGACACGTAATGATAAAGCAGAGATAAAACATAACAACGCTTACCTGAAATGTTGGAACATTGCCAAAGAAGTCGGCAAATTTTTGAGCATCCATCGTTGCGGACGTCACAATGAGTTTCATATCTCTTCGACGAGAAATTACCTGAGTGTGTAAGACAAACCCGCTGGTCACTTATTGCATTAAAATTGTGGACCAGGTACAAGTGATTTCTTTACGTCAACAACTAAAACCATGACACATTAAACTAGCATTCGGTGGGCGAGGGTAAAAAAAACTGGAAGTAGGGAACAAGATAACTGCGCAGGTAGAGAAAAACTGCTACACTGTATCTATTTGAGCAGGATTGAGAAAAGCTCAAAAACATACTTAGATCACATGATACAGAGCTAAAACGTCTAGAATGACTTGACAAATGGCAAGATAACATTAGTGAAAGAAGGATGACTAAAGAAGGCGAGGGTGAAAATAGTTAACGCGTATCTTGTGGACAAATGATAAAACGCAAAGCTGCCAGTTGCAAATTTCTTTCAGTTCAAACTCATTATAAATTCTTGAAAGAAAATTGATTTACATGTAACTAAATATAAGTAAATCGCTTTTCTAACCGACTTGTTAGAGTTCATACATGTAACTTTTACAATGTATATAATAAAATTGGTAAACATCCTGCAACTCTAACGTGAGGTCAAAGTTGTAGGCAATTTTCTGTGAAAGTGCTAGTTTTGGTTCGATTTTTTTGCATAAAGCAGGGAACATGACATCTCACCTCTCTTAACAGACCAAACAGCACATCCGTGTTGAGTGATCTCTCGTGAGCCTCGTCCATTATAATAACACTGTAATGATCAAGATCTGATTCACGGAGTGACTCTCGCAATAGAATACCATCTGTCATGTACTTGATAATAGTATTCTAAAAATAACATGGAGGCAAACTATTATTATTACATTTATTATTCAAGTAAAAGAAAAGAATGTTCGCCCAGAAAAAACAATTTTTTTTTTTTATCGTCATGATTTGACACGTCGATCTATCTTCGAAACCTCTCTACAAAAGTTAAGTCTGTGCTCGACTGAGACAACTAGCCCATCACGGCCGGCGCTTATCTCTGGTTTCCGTGGCATTAATCGACTAGGAGTATTTCTACTCTCCCTGGATGAGATGCTAGTCCATCTCAGGGTTAACCCCAGCATTAAATTCGCCGTTACCCATTTATACACCTGGGTGGAGTAGCGTGTCTTGCCCAATAAGGGAACAACTTGAACCTGGACGGCTTGATCCAGAGTTCAGCGCAATAACCATTAGAGAGGCTCAACCAAAGCAAGGAAAACTATTTTCAACTGAGCTGTAAGTTTCTCACCTCTGAAGTGACATCTTCAAATCGAATGGCATACCCAACTTCTTCACCAAGTTTGCAGCCGAACTCTTCGCTGACACGCTTAGCAACGGACATGGCTGCCACTCGACGAGGCTGTGTACACCCAATCATGCCATAGTTTGTGTATCCGTCTTCGTGCATATACTGCAAGGTCAGAGAAGCAGTCATTGCTGATTCAAATACATCAAATAAACAGCAGCAACAACAAATTTCACATATACCGGCCAGGAAAAGCCAATTATTCACGAGCCGAGTTCATCAAGACAAATTCAGTAAATATCGAAATCGCAATTTGTGGCATTGATTCTGTGGCAGTCGACTTCACTGGAAGCGTGCATTCATTTCTTTATTGAGTTCCAACCCCTGCAATACAAGACTGAACTATGTGAAAGCTACTGATTTCTCTGTGAAGACAACAAAACTTAGAATCCCAGACTAAGTTGACACTCAGCTGGAACCCAAAAGAGAGTTCACTCCTACCTGAGTAAGTTGCGTTGTTTTCCCAGACCCCGTTTCCCCAATGACAATGACAACTTGATTGTCTCTCACAATGTTCAATAGCTGAGAAGAAAGAGCTGAGGTTTCAGTTTTCTACACGATTATGATAATAATAAAAGATGCTTGCCCACAAACTTACACATGAAGCACTAGAATACTTGGCTCTTTTCAACTCTCAACAGGGATCCAGTTTTGAGACGTAGGATAAAATCCCAAGAAATTCAAATACATAAAAATGCGCTATCGCATCAATTGAGTGTCTAACCTCTTCTCTGATGGCAAATATGGGTAAATACTGTTTCTGTTCTCTGAGTGATTTCTTAGCAGCAAACTCGCTGCTAGCTTCACTTTTGTCTTTCATGTGTTCAGCAAACTTTTGGTTATCCTTGTAATCTTCTTCACCTCCTTTGGTGTCCTTAAACAACAATCAAAATCAGTGAGAACTGTACATGTAATTAACCTGTTTACTTCCAAAAAAAAGATTAACAGCAAATTTCTCCTCACAATATTCAACATAATTATTGTCAAACAAAAAGGTGATGGGAATTCGTCACTAATTAAAGCATACCGCATTGCTGCAAAGGAAAGCTCTTGGCCTTACAGTTATATCTTGATATGTCGAAATTCGATTTAAATAAAATATTTCCCTGGAAAAGGGATTGTTATGCTCTTTCTCTGCTTGTGTATTGCTTTATTCAGAGAGGGCCTAGGACCGACAGGGGAGATATTAGTACAATGCAGTCGACCCCCCGTGTAAGGGTTTCGCATGGATCACAAGACCTACCAAGCCATGTGCTTGTCATTGCGTCCCTGTTAGTCTGCGGTGCAACACGTGTTTTCGTACTCCCTCCTCCTCCCCAGGTCCTATCCACGGTTTTCCTTTCAAGTATGTTTTAGTGTATGCGTTTTTAGTGCCACACCTTTACTGGGCCAAACTTCTTATGAAAGATTGTTAAGGAAATTTGATGTTTGAATAAAAGCGGCTATGGGCCTTTGCCCATAGCCATATTAGCCTAATCATTTGATGTGTGTTATTATAGTAGCCCAGTAAACAGAACTCAGGCAAGGCAGCACTGGGGTGTGTTCTTTTGGGGTGGAGTAAAGGGCATAAAAAGTTTTTTGCCTTGTTCCTGTACACTCCAGGTCCCTTCAACATTTGTTAGTCACAACCATATTTGGCAGTCATGTGATTGAGACCTCAAATGGCCTAACTGTTGAAACATTACTTGGAATGTACTAATGTGCAAATAGAGTTGATGTGCAGATTTATTACAATTCGCATTGTTAGAAGTTTTTTGACTTCAGAGACGCATTTTTTTGACACTCTGCTAAAAAGATTTTCATTTGTTTGTGTAAATTATAACCCCATTATGATAGTGGAGAATTTATCGCTTCCTAATTCAGAAAGACTATTTGACCGTTATCTTTCTTCAGCTCTAGATTTGCAGTTTAGATCATTTTTTTACCAAAATGAGTCAGTTCAATTATTGAACCAGAGTTGCAATTTAATAAATTGACGTAAGTTTTCCATGCGCCTGAAAGTCTGTGGATCCGCATGGTGATACTGTAGCCTCGTGGATCAACAGCTACTTTGACATTGTCATGACAAAATTCATTGTCAATAACAGGACAGACGCATGAAAAACTGAATCAGATGTCAATTTGTTTTATTACGACAACAAATTGTCAAATTGTCCGTTCTCGCTTGTTGACACATCACACCAATTATAAATTCATGTGTCTGTCTGCTTATTGACAATGAAAATTAGCCAATGAGCACGCGAGAATTTCTGCAATTATCGTGAAAATAGAGCATTGTTCTACAGTCCTATCCCTCAGGTGTGGGTATATTGCAATTGATATGGTCAAGAAGTCTACTTGCAAATACGGTCAAGTGATGACTTTGCAGCCTGTAGTTTCAAGTGTACAAAACTTAAAATCTTTCAGATCCTCAAAGCATTACCAATAAAATGAATATAATACCTCCTCCTCTTCCTCTTTTTTGACTCCCAGAATATTCCCAAGTTTTGTTCCTGCCAGCTCCCAGTGTTTGTGTTGGGCTTTTTGTCGCTCTTTCTGTTCCCTGTGTACACGGACAACATGACATCCTTTTCTTGAAATCATGGCCATGTCTGATGTAGAATCCTAAAACAGGTTAAAAATTACTTGTTACGCTGTGGTAGTCATCTATGGATAGGGACTATAAATGTATATGAGAAGACTAATGCACAAACGGCTATTTATATAGCTTAATGATGCCAAGCCTCCAGAAAGATTTATTTTTATGTGTTGATACAATGCAGACCAACAGATGCTTGTGACACATGTACAGTATATCCTATACTATATCGTATATAGCCTAAAAGACAGAAATATACAGTAATAGTTATGTACCTTGACTGGAATAACTGGTTCTGGTTGTTTTGTGAAGACAATCCGTCCATCCAGGAAAGGCGGGACTATGTTATGAACCAGGAGGTGTACTCTCGCTTCCTGGTCATCTTCAAAATCATCATCAACCTCCAACTTCTGCACTACGCCACTTGTCAGCATCCTGTTAGTCTCCCACAAGTCATTATCCTGAAAAAGAGAGTTGGACAGTTTAATTTGGCATTGGCAATTGGGAAATGAAGGATCGAATGGTGCAAACTACACGCAATAATATTCATTTTCAACAGGATGCAGCTTGTCGACAGGCCACTAACACTGATGGAAGCTCTACTGCAGCAGCCAATAACTCCATTTCAATGATTTTGAACAACGTACTTTAGTTTG